>NC_134485.1:196334812-196447312 GCF_040206685.1 Ascaphus truei | reverse complement strand
CACCTCCAGCCATAAATCTCATCCACACCGGGGGAAGGACCAGCACAGATAACATTCCAAGAGACACTGTTTTTAAGTAATCCTTGCTTCATTCATTGTAACATCGCCGGAAGAAGAGATCAGTGTATCTCGAAAGCTCGCACAAATAAAAGCATTTCGTTAGCCACAGAACGGTATCATCTATTTATTTTTTGATTATTGAAGCTCGGCTAACACGGTACTGATACCTCTACATATATATATATATATATATATATATATATATATATATATATGTGTGTATGTGTATGTATTTATATGTATATGTATATACTGCAGTGTGTGTGTGTGTGTTGTGATTGAGTGTGTGATGTGTGTGTGTGCTGTGCCTGTTGGTTGTCTGTCTGAGTGTGTGTGGGTGTTGTGATTGAGTGTTGTGTGTGTTGGTTGTGATTATGTGAGTGTTGGTTGTGTGTGTTGTGACTGTGTGTTGTGATTGTGTGTGTGTGTGCTGTGCCTGTTGGTTGTGCCCTCCTTACGGTGTCTGCCCTACAATAGCAAAGTGTTCCTGCTCTCCTCCGCTGGCAACCTGCTTCGCTGTGATCCTCTGCAAGTGAGAGGGTAGGCTGCCATTATATCAATCATACTATGAATGTACAGAAATAATACAAAAAAAGTGTAAACACTTCCCCGCTCGTGCTTGCAAAATTATGCAGGACACCCTGTGCTCATGCTTGAAGAGTTGGTGATGTCACCGCTCTCCGCGGCAGCGTGGACGTAGCCAAATTTTGCAAGAGCGAGCTGTTGAAATATGTAAGTATTTAGGCTGCGCTTATAGTGCCGGCGACGCGACGTCGCCCGAAAACAAATGCATTGTCGCAGCCGCCTCGTGCGCTTATAGTAAGCGTGACGTGGTGACGCAATTTTTTGAAGCCGGCAATATTTGATTTTTCAGGGGCTGTCACCTGAACCAATCAATGGCCTGGTCGCCCACGCCGCTGCCGCAAAGCGAAATACAACTTTTGCTAGCGTCGCCGTCGCGGGCACTCTATGCGCGGCCTTAGACATATTTGTATTTACATTGTATACCGTTTAATAAAGGTTTTTTTAATGTGATTTTGATTACATCAGGCAGGGGGGGCCCGAGAAATTTCATGGATAAAAAGGGGGGCTCGGCATAAAAAGTTTGCTCACCCCTGGAATAGAGAACAGAGTTGAAAAAATGGGGGTGTGGTGCACCACCAATGGAATGAAATGCTGAAAGGGTAAACTCCAATAAAAAAGTTTATTAGGTCATGTACAGATAAGGAAGTACAAAAACAAGAGAACCACCTATGCGTTTCGCGCCATGAGCGCTTTATTAAGGTGTAGTTCTAGGTACAAAAATTAGCAAGAAAAGATGCACAGAAGCGCACCAAGGTAAGGAAAAATTGTAAATGTATTAAACAATAAGGCAATAAAATAACTTACATGAAAGTAAGAATAAATGAGTATCCAGGTCAGCGAAATGTTCAACAGATCAGCATCATCATCTGTCAGACAGGGGAGCAATTTCAGTTCCGTTTATGTGGAGATCCCGCGCGCTGGGACTCAGTCTATGGCACTTGCTGCAGGAATCGCCTCCGCATGTATACGGGTAGTGGCACGGTATCCAAAGCTAATGCACATGTGTGGAAGGAAAGCCCCCTGTAGGCGTCTGTGGATACCGGTTACGATGGAAAATCGTGACCGGAAGGGTACACAACAGTGTAAAATGGCCCCCAAAGATGGAATAGGGAAGCCAGTTGCACAGTTCACTGGCGACGCGTTTCGTATAGTAAATATACTTCATCAGGCGAAAAAATGAGGTTCTTAAAAAGTAGCAAACCCGGAAGTAACTGGGAACTGCAACCTGCGTGGCGACGCCCCCCATGGCGGGCCACATCACCGCGCATCCCACGTGGTGAGCTGCGCCATCACATGCCTCACAGAGTGCTGCACCAATGCGGACGTTCCACTCCACAGCAAACAAATACAACTTTAATTAGATATTTGACAAACATTCACAAAAAAAAGTAAATATAGAGAATATTTTGCTCCTTTATCTACTGGTTTGATGGTGATGTTGTGGTTGGTTTGTAGTTTCTTGATTGCAGGTCTCTCCATGAGGGAAAGGTTGTTTGTTATTTTTTTTGCTGTACTGATGCCAGTGAGGAAACGTGCAATCTGAAGCTCTCTATGTACCTGTCTAGTTTGCCGTTGTGTCCTGTTGGTGGTATGAAATAGGTGTTCATCTTCTTGCTGTTGTACTCCATCATCCGTCACTCCGTCATGGTGCTCTCTTTTTTGTGGAAATATTCTTTCTTCTGAAGAATTCTTTTAGGTCTGAGTATAATTTATTTGACCCAGTCCCGTGATCTTTTCTTACATCATCTGCCTTAGAGTGTTATCTTGTTTTTTTTACATCTGTGTTAAACTCATGGAATCTCTGTAAATCAGTTATTGGCAGCCTGAGGAAGGGAGGAGAACCCTCGCAAGCTTGTCTTATAATATCTATTGTTAGATATTGTTATTGTTAAAGGCATCACCTAATACTGAAGTACTCAGAATACTTGGATAATTTGATAACAAAATCCACAAATTGATGGCGTTTCAAATTTTGTTTTGCCTGTGTTTAATTCCGTGTTTTGATTCTTTGTCCTATTACAGTAGGTTTTATTGCTCATCCCATAATGTAGTATAAAAGATATTGTTTTCCTAGGCTGCATATATGTCTGCATATTGACCATTATGAGATACAACAAACATATGACAATATATCACAATCAATATTGTGCACATGTGGTTCTAGTTTATCAAAACATCTGATTATGTATGTATGATATTAAATCTGCATGGGTTTGTTAAAAGCACATTCATATTGTTTACATTTTCTCTTGAATGGCACAAGAGAATCCGCTAAACTAATGAAAGCTATGTGGAGATTTGCGTCCAGAATTTCTTTAAACGACCACAAACATGCCCATACCGTATCTACTGTAAATATTAGTAAGAAGATGTCTTAACTAATCCCATGTATTCTGTTGAAGTGGTCACCAATTCAACTGATGTATGTAGCATACTGTAGATTTAGGGTTGTCATTGTGCAACACAGTTACTATGTTAGAACAAAGCTGTAATACAAGAATACTAAAGGCATAAATGATTCCATTAGCATTGCCACTAAACTTGTAGAGGTTCAGTGAATGGTAAATGTAGGATAAAGAGCGGAATAGAAACATTTGGAATCTTCTTGTATGTTTTCATTTAGAACATAACCCTACCAATATTCCAATGAAAACTGATTGTCCACTCTATTACAACTGAATATAATAGCAGTGTCTTGATCTCCAGAGCTCTTACAGGAATATAAACGTGCCCCATGTGATCAAGTTGTCCAGCAGGCCCAGAACCAATAATTGCTTTCACAATTAGAGCTCTGCTCAGAGAGAAATCTGAGCAAAAACAAGTCCAATCTTCTGATAATTGAGATGATCTAGCTGAACAGGGAGCTTTTCGGAAGTAAACAATCTGTAATTCTTTACACACTGAGGTATTGATTTATCTCGGTGGATTATAGAAACATAATCCTGCAAAGTGTCCACAAAACCAATTGGTGCAGCATGAGTTCATTATTAGAAAAGAATAGTGTATCTACTATATATTAAATGGCTTGCATTTTACCCAACATTTACCGATGGAGGGGGCTGCAGTCCATTGCAGTGATTTGTTTTTCAAATATTCCTGGCACTGATGAGCTTAAATTAAATATCTATTGTGTTTTAAAAAAAGACCAAGTATTCCAAGAACTGGGCTTTATGCCGAAAGTTTAGAAAAAAAATATGCCAAATGGTTTTTTTTTTTTGCACTAGGGCAGAATGATATAGTAGGAGCTGATTTCAACATGTCTGTTCATTTGAATGCCTCTTTTATGAACATAAACAATTAGCAAAAGGGAATTGCAAAGCCACATGTCTTAAAAACAGCACAGAAGACTACAAAATGCCAAAAAAATAAAATAATTAAGCTTCCCATTACAGAAAACGAGAGTTATTGCCAATGGAACAGAAGATAGAAGAGTCCACAAATTTGAATAATTAGCAAAAGTCACGAAGTAAGACACAGACTATCCGTTCAAAAATTATTCTCTAAACTGTTTCAATGGCTGTAACTTTTCACTTTGGGGCTGTTTATTAATACTTCCCCACCCAAAACTGGTTTAGAAATCAGTGCAAAATCACTGCACCTAAAAAAAATCTCTGATAAATCTGGTGCTACTTTTTGAATAAGTGTTGACCTCGTTTTGCAGCTGGGAAATGTAATAAACAGCTTACGCCATTTATTTTATTTACTGAATTAAAGTGCTAAATTACTACTATACTCAGAGCTTAAATGGTACCCGTCTGAGAAGTTTTGAAATATTACACCTTCATCAGTACAGTATGTTTTATTTTGATCCATAAGCAGTAACGTTTTTAGTGGTATAGAGACTACTCCATATCCAAAGTTTGACGCTTAGAAATTACTGTAGTGCCGACGATTATTCTAAAACAAACCTGGGGCAATCTCCAAAAAGACCCAGGTACATGCTGCAACATTTCACACATTTCTGCAGAAAGACTAATGGCCCATTGGATTAACAGCGGGGGTCCCTGGCAGTCCCATTCAAACTGAATGGGACTGCCAGGAACCCCTGCTGTGTTAATCCAATGGGCCATTAGCCTCTGCAGAAATGTCACTGAAATGTACCCAGCATGTACCCAGCATGTACCTGGCTAGTTTAAGGCAAGTTTAAGGCAAGTTTTAGAATACTCTTTGGCTCGTCTGTACATGGTAGAACTTGAGGACCATATCAAGTAAGTCGGGGCACTCACAGGAACAGGGACACAGCTACCACAGGTGCATGGTTAGTCACAGAGCACTGATCTGTTATCTTGTGACAAGTCCATACATATATAGCTGACGTTATTGCACCCATTAACGCAGTCCTTTAATGCTGGTGAGTTATTTACCATTAGTACTATTGAAAACAGTGGTTAACGAGATAACACGTGTTATTTAATGCACATTTTTGTGTTAACTCACGTTAACATGGGTAATAATGTCTGCTACACCTATAGGTAGGACCAAAATATCGATCATTCAATAAATCACAAATTTGTTTAAGTTATCGTGGGTGCTGTTCCTATACTTATGTTACTGCAGAACATGGAGACCAGAAATGAACACTGTATGTTGCATATGAGGAGCATGTAGAAAAGAAAGCTGATGTATGTTGTTTTCCATCATGGTAGTTCCATATGTATACTGTATGAAAGGAGAAAAAAATGATTTTGCATGGCTGCCATTTTTTAAAACTTTAATGTATGAATATATGTACAGCACACAAGTGATCCTCAAGCCTCTCCTTGAGAGACCGGTGGTCAAATCAGGTTTTATGACAACACGAGGCATATGTACAGGTGAAAACAACTCTTTTGTAAATGAATAAAATATTACTTTGTTGCCTCCAAAAACTGGTACAGCACAGGGCCCTGAGGAGAAGTTTGAAAACCACTGCTATATTGTAAAATCCTCTCATGAGCATCTTATCTCAAAAAGGTATCCTAAGCCTGATCCAGTCCCTTTAATATCATACAGAACATACATGTTTTGAAACACATATGCTAATGAGCACCATAATAGCATTTGTTTTAAGCTTCAAAATTCTGTGTTGCGTTAAATGGATACAGAGCAAATAATTGACAGTGTCTCTTGGTGCAAATTTATCCCGGTTGATGATGTAAGTGTTTTATGGATCGGTTAGTTACTTGACACGCATACTGTATTTGTATATAGCAGTTCCAGTGTCTCTTGAAGATTTCGTCTACTCTTTTTTTTTCCATCCAGAAAACGTTCAAAACTGGAGTGAAGAAAATCTCGCCTGACGAAAGAACTTGTGTCAAATGGATAATCCTTGGTAAACAATGTTCCTTGATATGAAAAAGCAAAAAACAAAATGGGTTAGGAAATAATTGACAGACTACATGAAGTGTTGATTGCCATTCAAGTGAAAGATTGTTTAAGGTTATTGCATTTTAGTGAATGAAAAACAAAGCTTATCGGGTCTCTTTTTTAAAATAAAAGAATAACAGGAAGATGGCATAGTTACTTTATTTGGGTTTTCAGGCCTTTTCACATTCATTTTCTGCTGACAAAGGTACATACTGTAGAATTATACATTCTCAAACTGTTTTTTTCTCAAATGGAGGGCATATGTGGTATAGATAATGCCCAGAAAGCTGTATACTATTTGAGGTATTCCATGCCCAATGAAAGGGAGTACAAATGTGCATGTGAAGTGGAAAGGTTGTGCATTATGACTGTATTTAAAAAATAGTTATGTGATTGATTTTGCCTGTATAATCATTGTGAAATTAATCTTTTATGCAAAATGCTTCAAATCCCGCTAAGAGGAGAATTGTCTGATACAGTATACTAAGAGAATTCATTTTGCATTATCACTTCAGTGGCTTGCATTGTCAGTCTGCATGCTTATCACCAATAAACAGCAATATCTCTACTTTACAAAAGTTGAGTTATGTCTGCCTTCCATTGTACACAATTAGTAAGCTGTGCTCATTAAAACCGATATGCAAATGAAAAGAGTGCTATCTGTTTGGAATCACAAAAGCGAAATAGAACAATATTTTGTGTCATTATATCAACAGCTTGGTACAGTATGACCACATTATACTATATTAATCATTGAAGTGCCAAATGATATCCACTGGATATCACATTGGTCAACACGTTATTGACCCTTGTAAAATCAAGCAGAAGTCATCACTTTTTTGCTTGGTTGTACGTAAATCTTTTTTGCAGCATTCAGGGAGCTGTGCATGTAATCAGAATGGCGAGGAGAAGTTTCTCTTAAGCTCTCAACATTGGGACAAGTTGCAACCATGTGATCGCTATAAAAGCATTACAGGAGTCTGACATTGACCTTTTTGCACCATGAAGTTATGTTAACACTGTTGCCTATTTTATGGCAGAGGTCTTAATAAACCCTACTGTACATACCAAAAGAATACATTAACATAATAAATAACAGCTCCAAGACTCATCTAAACTCGTATGTATTACCTAAAGTCTGTTAGTGTGCAAAAAAACAAACTATACCAAGATATTTCTTGAACTATGAATTAGTGGTAATACAAATAAGCATGTGTTTCTACATACAACATTTGAAAGGCAGAAAGAAAACAGCTAAATATTTGAGCAACATCTAAAAAGAAAGAATTACCACCAAAAAAATCACGTGCCTATTACATGTAACAATTATTAGATTATGTGTGCAAAACTCTAAATCATCATATCAAGAGCTTTAAAACTCTCAAAGGATCTGCAGTTCTGAACCCTACATTTACTGTGGGGCTCCTGCTCTCTCTCTGCCGTTACCGAACTCTTCCTATTCCCCCCTCTCTTGCTTTTCCCTCCTTTGAGGTTCACACTGTCCAGATCTTCTCTCCTCTCCCTGTCCACGTGGCTGTCATCTATCGCCCACCTACCTCTACTCATCCCCCCTCTGCCTTTTTCTCTCACTTTGAATCCTGGCTCTCTTTCTTTCTCTCCTCAGACTCTCCTGTTCTTTTCCTTGGGGACTTCAATTGCCACATTGATGACCCCTCTCTCCCTTGGGCTTCCCGCTTTCTTTCTCAAACCTCTTCTTTTGGCCTTCAACAGTGGACTGCAGCCAGCACCCACAAGGATGGCCACTACTTAGACCTGGTTTTCACTAAAAACTTCTCTCTCTCTGATTTCTCCATTTCCCCTTTTCCTCTCTCTGACCATCACCTCATCTCATTCTCTCTATCTCGCTTCTCCCCTTCTCCACCTCCATCTACCCCCCGGTTCTGCAGAAACCTGGGCTCTATTCACTTACCTGACTTTGAGTCCACTTTACACTCCTCCCTCTCCTCTCTAAGCTCTGCTACAGACCCTGACAACCTGGTCAGGAACTACAACTCTGTCTTGTCCTCCTCTCTTGATCTACATGCCCCGCTTTCTCTCTGCCGCACTCGCCCTTTTAACCCTAGACCCTGGTTAAATTCCCACACGCGCATGCTGCGTTCCTCCACTCGTTCCTCTGAACACCTCTGGAGGAAATCTCATACTCTCGCAGACTTCCTTCACTACAAATTCATGCTATCCTGTTTCAACTCTGCCCTCTCGCAAGCTAAACAAGCCTTCTTTTTTGCACTAATCAACATTCACAAGTCTAACCCACGCCGACTGTTCTCTGTCTTTGATACTCTACTCAAACCACCCTAAGCTGCCTCTCCTTCCTCCATCTCCGCTCAGGACTTTGCTGACTATTTTAAGGAAAAGGTGGAATCCATACGTCAGAACATCCCCTCTGTTTCTTCCTCCCATCCTACACCTCTTCCTAAATCTCCTCCTGCCTTCCTTGACTCTTTTTCCACTGTCTCACAGGAGGATGTGTCGCTGTTGATCGCCTCTTCTCCCTCTACCACTTGCCCTCTTGACCCCATTCCCTCCCATCTCCTAAAACCTCTTGCTCCTACTATAATCCCTATGCTCACACACATTTTTAACTCCTCCCTCTGCTCTGGAACCTTTCCATCCTCATTCAAACATGCAACACTCATACCATTACTCAAAAACAGCAAGCTTGACCCTACCTGTCTTTCTAACTATCGACCTGTCTCCCTCCTGCCTTTTGCCTCTAAACTCCTTGAACGTCTTGTATTCTCTCGCTTGCTCCATTATCTCAACACCTATTCTCTCCTAGACCCTCTACAATCTGGCTTCCGCACTGCTCACTCCACGGAAACAGCCCTCACTAAAATAACTGACGACCTCCATGCTACCAAAGACAAAGGTCATTACACTCTGCTCATATTACGCGACCTCTCTGCAGTATTTGACACCATGGACCACCCTCTTCTCCTTCACATTCTCCATACTCTTGGCATTCGGAACAAAGCTCTATCCTGGATCTCATCCTACCTCTCCCATCGTACTTTCAGTGTCTCTTCTGCTAACACATCCTCCTCCTCTATTGATCTCTCTGTGGGGGTACCCCAGGGCTCTGTCCTGGGACCTCTTCTCTTTTCTCTGTACACACTCTCTCTAGGTGACCTAATAACATCTTTTGGGTTTAATTATCACCTCTATGCTGACGACACACAAATATATTTCTCAACACCCGACCTTACACCTGCTGTACAAACCAAAGTTTCTGAATGTCTCTCTGCTATATCTTCCTGGATGGCCCTCCACCGCCTTAAACTCAACATGGCTAAAACAGAGCTCCTCATACTTCCTCCCAAACCTGGCCCCACTACCTCCTTCCACATTACTGTTGGAACTACCATAATTCACCCAGTAGCCCAAGCACGCTGCCTAGGGGTCACACTCGACTCCTCTCTCACATTCGCCCCTCACATTCAAAACATTTCTAAAACCTGTCGCTTTTTCCTCCGCAATATAACTAAGATACGCCCTTTCCTCTGTTGCTCGACTGCTAAAACTCTGACTCAGGCCCTCATTATCTCCCGTCTTGATTACTGTAACCTCCTGCTGTCCGGCCTTCCTGCCTCTCACCTGTCTCCCCTACAATCTATCCTAAATGCTGCTGCCAGAATCACTCTACTCTTTCCGAGATCTGTCTCAGCATCTCCCCTCATGAAATCCCTCTCGTGGCTTCCGATCAAATCCCGCATCTCACACTCCATTCTTCTCCTCACTTTTAAAGCTTTACACTCTTCTGCCCCTCCTTACATCTCAGCCCTAATTTCTCGTTATGCACCATCCAGACTCTTGCGTTCTTCTCAAGGATGTCTTCTTTCTACCCCCTTTGTATCTAAAGCCCTCTCCCGCCTTAAACCTTTTTCACTGACTGCCCCACACCTCTGGAATGTCCTTCCCCTCAGTACCCGACTAGCACCCTCTCTATCCACCTTTAAGACCCACCTTAAGACACACTTGCTTAAAGAAGCATATGAATAGCACTGTGGCTATTCTGAACACATGATACATAAAGCTTGGCCCCCTGCAGACGCACTTACCAGAACTCCCTCCTACTGTCTCTGTACGTTCTCCCTACCTACCAATTAGACTGTAAGCTCCTCGGAGCAGGGACTCCTCTTCCTTAATTTCTAAAGCACTTATTCCCATGATCTGTTATTTATATTAACTGTTATTTATTTGATTACCACATGTATTACTGCTGTGAAGTGCTATGTACATTAATGGCGCTATATAAATAAAGACATACAATACAATACAATGGCAACCTGCCGTCTGAAGGTTTTGTCCAAAAATATAGATGTGCCGAACAAACAGTCAGTATTAATAGCACTTACATATTAAAGTCTAGACACGGGGATATGTATCAAGATGAAGTAATTTGTTCCAAAACACTGATCAAAAATGTTTATCTGTGACGAGAGACCAGGACTATCACACCAGGGTTCAGTTTGCCAGACAGATAAACATAGTTGATAAAATTGAATTTATTGGAAAAAAAAGTATCCACAACTGTGAATAAACAGACAACACGCCTGGGATAACTGGGGATACCCTGCAGAACTAGGCACAGGGCCCTCCCTGAAGAGATTTCCCCTGATCTTCTTCCATGTAGGACCTACAGGATCTGGTCTTGGAATTGACCAGACTGGACCTCCTGCCTGGAATCTGTAAAGGAACTGGCACTGCAACTGGAACTCCCACTAGAACTAGAGCTAACTAACAGGGACCTCCCTCCCCACCTTTATACCCCATGGCATAACATGGTTACATAAAAAAGAGTTGAGGCCAGCTATCTTCAGTATGACCCAGCCCCTGATTGGTGGGTAGAAATGCAACAACAAAAAGAGTTACATGAAGAATGTTACATGGAAAGGTCACAGACAACTTTGCAACATTCCCAGGTGAACACAAAATTAACCCCTGGTCCCTGAAGTGTTGGACACTACAATACAAATATATATACAACCATAATACAGATGTATTATTGACAGGTAGGGGTAATGGCGGGCTTGACCTTTATTAAAAGCAGTCACATTTACCCCTACCACATTTGCACATTTGGTACATTTGCACAAGGGGCATACTGTATATATGAATTCTGCCCGGCGGTCTCGTAGCAGAGGAGGTTAACAACACCACAGACATGGTGGATATATTTGATGCAGAGTGAAAAGAGAACTGCACCAGTTGTAGGTGCAAATTGGAGCAAAGCACCTTGATATAGAAGTGAGGAGCTTCATTGTTACCTTGGTGGGATACAGTATGCTAGGATATGTTGTGATATTTTGAGCTATACGGAAACTCTGGATTTTCTGTATGATAGGATATGTTGTGTTATCAGGAAGAACAATATCACATGTTACACCTGTACATTGATGCAAAGTGACAGTAAAAAAATATGCAATTTGCATCTTTTTTTGAAGCAGTCCTCCAGTTTTCAACACTTGTACAGCAGCGGCAGCTCTTATTCGAGCAAATGCCGCTGGCTGTATGAGGCTGGGAAGCGGGTAGCCGCGGCGCGTGGCGGCGCACTGTGACGTCACAGTCACAAGCGCGCCCGGCTTCCCCGTCTTCCCCGGCTTCCCCAGGCTTCCCCGACACCCCTGGAGTTCAAATCTAGGTAAGCGGGGGTGCGGGGAAGCAGAGGGGCAAAGTAGAAGCCGGGTTCGGGGTGTCTTTGGGGGGGTAATTGCGCGCGATGTGGAGGGGGGGTGCGTGGGGGAAACGCGGCGGCGCGCGTTTTTGACTGGCGGCAGCTGGGGTAGATCCCGGCATGCCGCCGGCATTCACTCGAATTAAAGATGTCGCTACTGTATGTGTGTATATCTTTATTTTTATAGCTCCCACAATGTACTCAGCATTTATAAAAGAGATAGTGTAGTACAGAAAATGACAATACAATAAGTGCAACAAACAAAATCAGACAATAGGAAAGGAAATCCCTGTTTCAGAGAGCGTACAATCTAAGTGGTATGTTGGGAAACATACAGAGGATAGTAGGTGAGGGAATAAGTGCAGTATATGGCAGTGCTTGGCCACAATGGTTGGTAAGAGTGACTGTGCAAGTGGGACTGTGGCCATTAGTCTGGGCTATTGAAATGCTTATTTAAGAGGCAAGTTTTAAAGACTGAATTAAAGGTGGGTGCATTCCGAGTATGAGGGAGTTTCACAGGTAAGGGGCAGTGAGGAAAAAAGGTTTAAGGCAGGAAAGAGCAGTAGCAATGAATGGGGTGGAGAGGGGACAATTATGGGTTGAGTGCAGGTGTCATATTCTAGCCTGCCATACTCATGCTTCTCCGCCGGGACTGCTGCTGCTCTGCTAGCTCTCTCAAGTAACATTCCAGACCCTGAAACCTGACACCTCGGCACCTGTGCTCTACCTCTCAGCCTGCCTATATAAACTTCCCCTTCATGTCTGTCAGTGCCTGTTTATACTGGTTCCTCCAGCTTGTGCTAGGTTCCTGTGTTTGCTGCTGCTATTGCTGTTGTCCTGTTTCTGTCTCCTCACTGCCGACCTCTGCTTGTGACCTTGACCATGCTATCTGCTGCCTGGCTCCGGCCTCTACTTGTAACCTCAACCATGCTATCTGCCACCTGCCTCCGACCTCTGCTTGTGACCTTGTCCACACTATCTGCCGTCTGCTTCCGACCTCTGCTTGTGACCTCGACCACGCTATCTGCCGCCTGCCTCTGACCTCTGCTTGTGACCCCGACCACACTCCCTGCTGTTCCTGCCACTGGTATCCTCTCCAGCCATAGATCAACCCTTGACCGCAGGAGACAAGCAGGGGCATAACGAGAGATCAACGCTGATATGTAGGCAGGAGCAGATAAGTGGAGAGCCTCAAAGGTAAGGAGGAGAACTTTGTAGATGGTACAACATTTGATGGGAAGCCAGGAGAGGGATTTAAGGAGGAGATGAGCAGAGACGGATTTGGGAGAAAGTAAAATGATTCTAACAGCAGAATTTTGGATAGGTTGCAAAGGAGGAATTTGTGAGGCAGGGAGGCTTATTAGTAGTATGTTCTAATAACCTAGACGAGAGAAGATAAGGGCATGCATTAGAGTTCTAGCAGTGATTGACAGAGGAAAGGGCGAATCTTGGCAGTTTTAAAAGAAGCAACAAATTTTAGCCATGCTGTGACTGTGATTGGATAAGAAAATGGATGAGTCAAATATCACTCCTAGACAACTGCTGTGACGACAGGATAGATGGTAGTACCATTTACTGTGTGAAGGGGATATTAGGCAAGATTTGGTGGGAAATAGAAGGAGCTCAGATGTAGACATTAACTTTAAGATGGTGGGCCGACATCCATGAGGATTTAGCCAGTGTGCAATCCAAGACTCTGGACTGAATTGCAGGAGTGAAGGTAGGAGTGGATCTATATATTTGTGTATCATCTGCATAGAGATGATACCTAAGGCAAAAAGAGTTGATGAGTGCAGCAGGTTATAGTGTGCAGAAAGAGAAAAGGAGAGGTCCCAGAACAGACCCCTGATGTGCACGAAAAGACAGATCTGTAGAAGACAGAGACAGGTTGGCAACAAAGAGCAAAAATGTGCGATGGGAGAGGTATGATGAGTACCAGGATAGAGCTTTGTTGCCGATACCAAGAGAGATTTGTATATGAAGGAGAAGAGAGTTATCATTAGTATCAAAAGCAGCTGAGAGATTAAGTAGAATTTGTAGGGAAAAGTAACCTTAAGATTTTGCTTCATATACTGTAGATAATAAGCTACTTTGGTGAGCACAAGCTGACATGTTTGCTGACTATCTCCCATGCTCCCCATGGAATATGAAGAACGTAAGAGAAAAGGAGTCAAGAGTGGAAGAAGTAGGTTTAGGTAGCAGCAGAGAGAAGGGGAAAGGGACAGAAGGAATCTTCTTTTGGATAGCATTCACCTTGCCTTTATAGTAGTCAGTAGAAGTGGAGATGTGACAGAAGGATGGGAAGTGGGAGGAGAAGGTCCGAGAAGGGAGTCAAATACAGAGAAAAGACGGCGTGAATTGTATTTGTGTTGATAAGGGAGGAAAAGTAGTGTTGTTTGCCTTAGAGAGAGCAGAATTAAAAGAGAAGAAGAGAAATTTATTGTGCAGAAAATCAGCCTGAATGTGAGATTTCCCCCATAGGTGTTCAGATGACTGAGTACAAGTGTGAAGGGAGCTTTGTGAATTTAGAAAAGGGTGTGGGTTAGAGGGGTGGGTGTGCTGGAGACAAGAGTGGGCATATAGATCAAGTGAGGAGGAGAGGATAGAGTTGTAACAGTTAACAAGATTATGAGTTTCATAGGAAGGAGAGATAGAAAAGAGTTAGCGTTTAGGGTAGATGTTAGATGAGGGTAGATGAGAGGCCAGTGAAGTGAAGGTCTCGAGAAAAGCAAGTAGAACAGGTAGAAGTGGGTGAAAGGAATGAGTGGTGGTGAATGATAAGAAATTATGATCAGAGAGCAGAAAGTCAGGGATAGAGAAATTAGAAAGAGAACAGTTTTTAGTAAAGATTAGTCTAAGTAGTGACCATCCTTGGGGGTGCTGAAATTGGTCCAGTGAGGCTAGAGGTGGAGGTTAAAGAGAGAAGGTGAGATGCCCAGGAGAATGAGGGATCATTCTTAGAACAGTTGAAGTTCACCACTAAAAGTATAGGAGCGTCAGAGGAGATAAAGACATCCAGGATTCAGAGAAAGGTGCAGGTAGAGGATGAAGAGGTAGGCGGTCTGTAGATGATTGCCATGTGCAGAGCGAGATGGTAGAAAATTCGGACAGTGTGAACCCCAAAGGAAGAAAATGAAACAGATTGAGGCATTTGGCGGAGCTGATATTGGCAGTAGGAGAGGAGGAGACATACTCCTCACCCTCGGCCATTGGGACGTGGAGTGTAAGAGAAAGAAAGATCATCATAAGAGACAGCAGGCTCCACAGCAGAGTCATGTTGTGCTGCTCACGAGTGACACGTCCTGCAGCTATTACATACTGTACATGTGATCTCAGCTTGGAACTGCAGAGCATGAACCTGACGAAGAATTAAGATATGCAAAATGCGTAGTTCATGCAAGGATGTTGAGCTTTCTGACCGCACATGGCCACCGTCGTTTACCCGAGTGCTCTGGGCTCAGTCCTGTAGATCGGAGGTGGGAGCAGGAGAACACTGTGTTGGATGCAGAAGTCGACGACGTGTACCGAAGGCAGTTTTTATATGTGAGTTACATGTTACTCAAATTGTAATCAAATAAACTGTATTTTTAAACTGTACCTGCTGCTGTCATCCTTTACAATTGTATGGGCCATCGCGATGTGAGGACTCAAAGTGTTGTGTTTATACAATACAGAACGAACAGGAGAAATGAACAGCTGAGAGGAGGAGACATCACCACACTTAAAGAACCCATTTTGTGATCTAGTATCACACATGGCCGTGTGAGTACATTATTCTGGTTTATTATATTCCCCATCACCCAGATATAACTTATCTTATGTTTACCTTATTAATGCAAAATTGTGATTGATCACTGTGCATCTCTATCTTTTTCTCTTGCACCCCCCCTACTCAGTTTATTATTATATCATGTTGTGAGAGCCAAGTTTCTATTAGAGGATAGAGGTGTAGAAAGTGACAGCAGAAGAGGTAATGTACAACATGATTCTTGTTAGTCAGAGAGTGGACATTCCAGAGAGCACAGGAGAAGGAATGGAGACAAGGCATAGGTATGAAATTAGATGGGTTAACACCATTAGCAGGTAGAAAAGAGCAGGCAGGGAAGTGTGAGAGAGAGCAGGTGTGTATGTGGCCAGGTCCAGGATTAGGACAGACATTCTGAGCAGCAAGAATGACGAGCGAGAGAGGGAGGTGAGAAGACAATTTGTGGAGGTGCTTTTTTGAATAGCAAGGATAGAGGTATGTTGTCACGGGAGACTAGGCTATTTACACCTTTTTACCAGGATCATTCATTGAGTAAAACAAGGTAATGAAATAAATTGCAGTTTATTTGCATAAATTCGCTTACACACAATGATACACAAAATACAGATATAAAGACACACTTTGGGACTGTGGGTGAAAATTAGACTTTCCTTTGCAGGGAACTCTGTAGATGAGTTTTACCCTGACCGGGACTTAGCTCGGGGTCCCCTGGAACTCAAATCGGCATGAAATTTCACACGCAACCAGTACATTCTCTTCTGAGAACTTGGTCCCTCCTGACAGCGAGTTACTCTAAATCCTCTGGAACTCAAATTGGCATAAAATCCCAGCCGCGTCCGCTACGTTCGATTTAGAGAACTACTGGAGAACTGCAATCTGATTGGCTCACAGATTCTTATAGTATTCTGAGTTTCATTCACAAAACTCAGCAGCCAAACATCACGTGTGAAAATTCCAAAGCAACCAATCAGAGCCAAGCTGGCTAGAAAATCTGGTCAGCGGGAAATCTAGTTTGCCACCTTCGTTCCTAGCTATCTCAATGCCACCGGCTCGGAGAGGCTCCACCAGGTCTGACAGAGCCAGTGGCAGCCCGGAAGACTGCCATTGATCTCCGGACCTGGTACTCCGCTTTTCCCCGCTGACCAAATGCTGTTCTCACTTCTGGCATCCTCTGACTGCTTTGAACTCCGATGTCC
This sequence comes from Ascaphus truei, assembly GCF_040206685.1. Lineage (NCBI taxonomy): Eukaryota > Metazoa > Chordata > Amphibia > Anura > Ascaphidae > Ascaphus > Ascaphus truei. Next base: position 196,430,664 of record NC_134485.1, on the reverse strand, counting down.
AGCAGACTTACCGCCGCCTATGGGTTAGCTCGGGCAGCCTGCTTGGACATCAGTTCCGAATGTAAAAACACATTACATTTAATAAAGTATATTTTAATACATTAAGGTATGTTGGTAATATACTTCTGAGTCTCTGGGTCCAGGGGACTGAAGAAAGATATTGTATTTTTATTTCTTCCTGTTATATTCCCCACACACTATCTTTTGGACTCATACTGGAATCTCAGAGTCTCCCCTCAACCTTATATATGGTTGGGGCACCCACAAACCCTACACTGGTTCTGGGTCACCTTGGCACTAGCTGGTGTACCCCCTTTAACCTAGGGATTCCCTCAGCTACAGGGATAACTTTTAATCCCAGTGCCTCATTCTCCTTTCTGGGCTATGCTGAAGCAGGGTACCTTAGTGGTGAGTCGCACGTGCGTTTTCAAGGGGAGATATTGCCGGGACAATGTCCCTACTTGTATCCGAGAATCAGGTATGATTCCCGGGTACATTTATGGGGGAACCCCCTCATAGGCACATTCTTTTAACAGATCCTCCGCAAAACCTTCCTTGAAACTCATACCCTAGAAATCCCTGCTTGCTGGCATGCCTGGAAACGGAAAAACACAAAAAATACTTTTATTGCATACAAGACATTGGAATGGGACACTATTACTGGACCCAATTGCTAACTCTCTAGGACCCTTATACACGGATCAGGAGTAATCAAAAAAGACAACTTTCATTTGAGAGCCTGGTTACCCCCTAAATTGTGTCTGGGCACATGCAAATGTGGACGGGAGGAGAGATGAAGAAATGTGAATAGAAGGAGGAGAGTGGGGAAGGTAGAAAGAATAGAAAAGTTTACAGAGGAGTGAGGAAACAGCAAACAGAAAGAGCAATATGAGGGGCATGTATGGATGCAGTGCAGGTGGCAGGAAGATAAATGGAATGTTACACAGCAGGTTATGACGTTATACTCTTGAAGTTGTGGATAAATTGTCAGAGCATAAAAGTAGATAATTTCTCCCAGTTACTGAATTGTTGGTAAATTGATTAATCCTGTTCTATATTTCTTGTTAACCTCCAGTTCAACTCTAATATAACTCAACAGACACTTCACATGTCATTTAAGATGTTGCGTGTTTAGTAAATTCTTTGGATATAAGATCAATTTTGATCTAAAAAATGTTACAGTTAAACCATCATGAAACACAATTAACTAAGGCAGGGGGACACAAACTTTTTTCCCTGCGCCCCCCTACCGGCGGTCCCCTCACTCCCGCGCCCCCCCTAACCCCCACTCACCTGCGTTGCCATGGCAACGCAGGAAGGAAGCTGCCGGAGCCTAGGTAAGTGAAGGTTTACAGAGGCCCTGCAGCTCCCCCGGCACTTAATTTAAGTGCCTTCGGGAAGCGCACGGGGCATCTGTAAACCCTGCGCCCCCCCGCCGGCAGTCTCGCGCCCCCCAGTTTGCGCACCGCTGATCTAAGGTATTGGGGAATCATTCCTTCAAAACAGTAAAAAAAAAAAAAAATATATATAAAGTATCTGTGTCTATATTTTTCAGCAGAAACAAATGATGTATGTATAACAGGGTATGTCCCATTTTACCTTTCTTTCCCACATAATATATCTACTATATAAGTCCTGTTGAGTTCCAGGCAGTAGTGGGTTCATCTATGGGCCAGTGACCCCCCTTCTGCTTCCCTTGAAAGTGAAGGAAGGAAGGTGGTGACTCATGGCTTGTGTACAGCCCCTGGAGGTGGGTACAGTCCATGAGCCCGACCCTTCCAGAGTTTTACAAGCGGAGTAGCTAAAAGTTAGTCAGTCTGATCCTGGTCTTCAAGGCAAGAGGGAGTCTGTCAGTCTTCCAAATTGGGGGAAAGCAGGCCCACTCTAGGCTGGACGGCCTAGAGACCATCCAGACCAGAGCCCCACACTATCGGGGCAGCACCATCTAGAGGTCCTGGGACTTCAGAAACTATGCTGTGCTATGAAGAGCTGCTGCAGCTATGCAATAAAATCCTGTTCTACCATACCCCTACCATACCCCATACGTCACTCCCAGACGAAGCGCTAGTACAGCGTGAAACGCGTAGAGGAGGAGGCTGTGCTGTAGCCTGCTATTATACAAGTGTGTATCGATCTCAATAAAGTTTCTTTTGTACAATCCTTGGAACTGATTACGACCTGCTGTTTGCTGTGGCACCGGACACTCTCTCTTCACCTCTACATGCTCACTTTGCCGGATGCATGCTAGGGGAAATGCCTTCAAGGAGCAACAGGACCCAAGACGGAAGAGCTGACAGGGGTAAGATTACCTTTCTTTACCCCTGAGCTCTGACTATCATAGTGGTCTTCCTATGCTCCGTTGGTCTCCCTTTCAGCTATTCACACTACAAGTGTTTGAATCTCACAGCGGGGAGCCTGAGCGCATGACAGCCACACACCTCTACCATACCCCTGCCTGGTGTCAGTTCCTGGGCAGGAGGGTTAAGGAATGCAGTAGTGGGGACTGACACCCATACATCACGGTTCTCATCAGAGCTAGAGGCGCTGAAACCAACCACAAGAAGAACCCAGAGATCTGTTCAAGCCTGTCCTGTTCCTGTCTCATTACCAACTAGCTGACAACTCAGTACTCCTGCAGCCTACAGGTATAGCACCACACACCTGGTAATATGCCTATCTCCCCAGCACTGGTCCCTATGTAAGATTGGGGGTGGGGGGGCGGGGGTTGGGGGAGGGAACCGTGTTTCAGATATATTAAATTATCCTCCTATAATAGACAAAATACCACCCCAAAAAAAATAGTGTAATGGAGAGGCCTGGGTCTGGCATTTCTGGGGTGAGTCATTCAGTCAATCACATTCCCAAAATTAATGTATGCACTACAGATGCTTTTTCTCAACCCAGGGGGAGCTTGTGGGAAAAAAACAACAAAGAAAAAACACACTAAGTGCAGACAATAATGTTCAATGGTGCAAAAATGTGATGCTTGGCTTCTATGTGCTGCCTACTCACAGAATGTCAGTAGGATAAAAACAGTGGCGGGATATGTGGAGTCTGGTGGGTCTCTCTGGACACAGACAGGAAGCGCTAGGACTAGGATATCAGGTGCAGACGTACATGGAAAGATAAAGACAGACCTCCATGGTGCAGATCAATGGTACAAGGATGATATTTACCCCTCCGTCGCAACTTCTAAATTCAATTTGAATGTCTTTCTGAAAACTGGTCGTAGAGCGCGACTGCATCTTCTGCGCAGAGGTGCTTACTGGGCCAAGCCCCATAAGGGATGATGTTTGTATGCACGGCGTGCACTGTAGAAGGCACTGGGACCGTGGCCTAAGGTGGTACAATTTATGAGAAACATCTTTAAAGTAGATATTTAAAAAAATCCTTTGAGGAGTTAGTACAAGGTAATTTTGATAAGTTCAAATAAATAAATAAAATGCCAATTCCACAGTTGGCTATAGTAATCACCACTAGAGGAAAATATTTATGCTTAGAGATTAAATAAAGAAAACAACACCTAAAATCCTGGAAATTCTGAAAAAATTGTTAAATGTTATTCATTTTGAAAGGAGAGATAGGGCCTCATGCAGTAAGCGTCGATTATGTGAAATCGGCAATCTTACCGATTAGTCATGTTATTGGCGTTTTTTCCTCTCCGTATGCAGTAAGTGCCGAATACATACAAAATCAACCCGAAAACAAATCCGCCCACTCTCACGATGATTAGCCGATCACACACAGGTGTATCGGCGTGCGTGGCGGGGTGCTGTTAGGTTGCCCAATCACAAATCTTGCTGAATCAGGCGAAACAAGCATGTTTTGGATTGCGCGCCATATTTAAAGGCAACGTGTACTGCTATTCATTCTCTGTGTTGTTGGGAGTGAGAGAGAGAGAGACGCACAGAGCTGGCTGTTTGAACATTTGCATATTGACTGAGAGACTTGTTGTGTATTGGGTGAGCTTTGTCCATTGTTGTTTTGTTTACATATTTGTCTTGTTTTATATGTGGAAGTGTTTCGTGTGATTGCCTGTACATTTCTTGTCTGTTTTTTGTGAGTGCTGGAAGTATGCCCGCAAAGCGTGGGAAGAGTGATGCTGGTGGGAGTGGGAGTGCTACTCGTGGGAGTACGCGTCGGAGTGAACGTACTGTTCAGGGGAGTGATGTTGCTGAGAGTGAGAGTGGTGTTGCAGGGAGTGGGAGTGCTGGTGCTGCGAGTGGTGTTGCTGGGAGTGGGAGTGCTGTTGCTGGGAGTGGGAGTGCTGTTGCTGGGAGTGGGAGTGCTGTTGCTGGGAGTGGGAGTGCTGTTGCTGGGAGTGGGAGTGCTGGTGCTGGGAGTGGGAGTGCTGTTGCTGGGAGTGGGAGTGCTGGTGCTGGGAGTGCTGGTGCTAGGAGTGTGAGTGCTGGTGCTAGGAGTGTGAGTGCTGGTGCTAGGAGTGTGAGTGCTGGTGCTAGGAGTGGGAGTGCTGGTGCTGGGAGTGCTGCTGGTGGCGCAGTTGCTGATGGGGTGTCTGGTGGTGGCGTGCTTGCTGGTGGGCAGCTTTTGGAGGCTCTTCCATTGGAAGAAGGAGAGTCCAGTCAGCACCAGCCAAGCTCTGACCCTAAACCTGCTCGGAAGAAACGTGTGGAGAAGCCACGTAATCCTCGCTTCAATGACCAGGAAAATACAGCTCTTGTCACTGGCATTCTGGAGCACTATGACAGTATATATGGACATTTACTAGGTAAGTGTACATTTACATTTATTATTCAAATACATGTGATCCTAGGTCATCTGAGTTTTGTTCATATGCAAATATGGGTTCAGAATATCTTTCTATGTTAATTAGTCTGGAAACACAGCTTTTTAGCATGCCTTACAAGGACAACTAAACACAGGCGGTCAATTTGCCATAACTGCATACAATATGAATGCAACCTTGCTTACATGTATAGGTTTAGTAGTGAATGCTCATGTGCTTCACATATTACACATAAAACAGCATGTTTGCTATCTCTTGGAACAGCTAGCAGTGTAGGAAACTGGTGCTTATATTATTATTCATTTACCTCATATATTTGATATGTTTTTCAAGGGCGGACAAGTTCAGCAAGCAGAAAAGAAATGTGGGACACAATAGTCATTGGTGTCAATGCGTGTGGGAATCATGTGAGGGACAAGCGGAATTGTCACAAGAGATTTGATGATATTAGGTCCAAATTGAAAAAGAAAATACAACACCAACGCGTGCATGCTACTGGCACTGGAGGTGGGCCCACACCACAACGTCTCATATTAAGTCCATTGGAGGAGCTGCTTCGGGCAAAATTACTTCCCGTCGTCGTGGAAGGCTTACCTGGTGACCGTGATATAGGAATTTACCCCTCACAATTTCCACCAGGTGAGAAATATTACTGTACTAGGCGTGTCGTTGCTTACAGTTATTTTGCATAGTTACACTGCTTTTTATACTGTCTTCACAATATAAGCATACCTGCATCTATATATGTATATGTCTGATTCTGTATATATATATATATATATCTAAATAGACATATATGTTGTAGTCCTACTAAAAGCACTAACTAATATAGCACGTGCCATTGCGTGCTCATTTACATGTGAATTCCCAAAATGCATTGCTGCAGTGGAAGCAATTGATGGTGGGCGAAAATGGGGAACAACAGGGTAGTACACATGTGTAACACATGTTAATGAGAAATTATTACTAGCTACAGGTACAGAACAGAAATATGTAGAATATTATTGTGTATTTATTTATTTTACTCCGACAAACATGACATTACTGCCTATTTTAAGCATGCATCAAATATATTGCATGCAACGGCCTACAAACATCACTTGCACTAACACATCTATAGTTGTTTATGAAAAGGTCCATTTTTGCTTTAAGTCATATACAGACAGCATAATGAGGCACACGTATCATATTTTATGTCATTGTTTTCATAACTTCAAAACTGCACACGACTATTTAGCTCATCTACCATTGTGTTAAAGCAGCTGCAATTAATATCTCATTACAGCATACACTTCAACAGAGGGGGTGGGGTTCAGCACACACACTAATTACAGCCTCATTTTAGGGGCAACTTAGTTCACACCATTTTCACCTGTTTCAAGTAATTGAAAGGTGTGGCTCATTAGGCTTTTTGGGGAAGGGAATACCGTTCTTACAACCTGACTAGCACAACTGAAGTTAATCACACTCATTTGAAAGCTTCACTTTAGCTACTAAATGCCCCAACAACTCATTACTTATCAAACCGTACGTCACACATTAGTTCACTCATATCTATAGTTGAACTACTATCAACGACACATTATCACACACTGCATGTGTTGTCTTGTTTAGTCACAGCCACATTCATGTGTGCCACATCTTATATTAATGTACCACACATATCCTTTACCAAAAGCAACACTTTTTGCAATATGACCACCTTCATGATAACCATTGTGAATGGTCAGCTCATGATAGTTATGTACATTATGATACTGATATCACTACACAACATATGATTTTTATGTACAAATTTAATGTATTTTTCCTCACGCATTACTGCAGAACCATAGTATGTTGTATGTTAGGGAACTCAAAACTTCTAAGTACACAGGCATGTACATTGTTATTACAACTATTTATGTTCACTTTCACACACACATTTTGGGTTAAGGAAATGATGCTGTTAGGTACTCATAAATACAGAACATACAATAACTGTTTGTTCAATATTTACACATGTAAATGTAAAACTTATGTTATTGTTATATATAGTTTCCCCTGAAGGACATGTGTCACCTGAGACTGAACAAGTGTCTTCACCTGGGTCAGCCAGCTCAACACACCTAGAAGGTGAGTGTATCAGTTGGTGGCCATATAATATGTGCTCTTCTATATGTTATGTTGTCATGTTCATTATTTGTTTTGCACATCTTCTTTAAATAGGATTACTTAGTGTCAGTGAAAATGAAGTGTAAGGCAACTTGTATTGTGTTAGTGATGTTAACTATCATGTAGGAGTTGTGAGTTTACAGCAAGTTTTCATTCACTCATATTTCATTCTGAGTCCAAACATTATTCTTAAGTCAAGGTAGTTTTTAATGTGAGGTTATAAAACGTATGGAAACACGTTAGTTGTTACTTATGACACAGTACAATTACATAGTAACACAGCAGAGATTAACATGACATTTAATAATTTGTACATTTATTTGTAGAACATGATGAAGAGGATTATGATGATGATGATGATGACGCCACCGCCATACACACACAAATAGAAGCAAGTGACCATGAAGACGTTCCAATTGAAACTGTTTTACCGGCAAATCGTCCAGCAAATACGACATACGATGCAATTGTAGCTTCTGAGGGAAAAATTGTGGAAGCAGAAAATCGTCGCCATTCTGACTTCATGACAGTGCTGGAAAGGATGATTGCACTGCAGGAAGAAACAGTTTCACAATTGGCACATCTCCACAGAGTCTTCATTGAAGTGCCGAAACAGTTGCAAAAAATCAACACCTCATTCGAAGCATTAGTTGTTCAGCAAACACAAGCTAATTACTGGAGAATGACTAATGTACCACAATTCAACACCTCCCAGCCAGGATCTGTTCATGCAGGTCAGTTTTCACCACATTCATCTGATATTCATTCACCAGGCCCAAATGTTACCGGTCAAGTAGCAGAGATTGCTGTGCAGGTTCCTGACGACATACTACCACTGCCATCTGTACAAAATCAGCAGCTGACACCTACAAAGGAGCCCACAAAAACAAAATACAAGCAGTTACTACTGACCAGTTTTTGGTCAAAAACAACAAAAGACACACATGAAACAGACCAACCATCACTTGTGCAGTGTCTACCAACTTGCTCACAGTCACTACCCAAAAGCCCTGTAGGTGAATCACTGCCCAAAAGCCCTGTAGGTGAATCACTGCCCAAAAGCCCTGTAGGTGAATCACTGGCCACAAACCCTGTAGGTGAGTCACTGGCCACAAGCCCCGTAGGTGAACAGTCACTGCCCAAAAGCCCTGTAGGTGAGTCACTGCCCACAAGCCCTGCCCATGAAGTGCCAGAGGCCACTCAAAGTGGCTCTGCTGTGCCTAAAGTTGGTGGCAAAAGAAAAAGGAAAATTCAAGAGACAACAAGCAGGCCTGTTACTCGCTCGCAAAAGGAACAAAAAAAATAAATGTTATAATTCAGAAAATATGTCTTTGGCCTTGTTTTGTTCACTTCACATTATCTAATTACTATTGTATGTATGCTGAAGACTGTGTTGTTTCCAAACTTTCAAGTATGTTCTTGTACACGTGAAGTTTTGGAAATGTTAACACTCAATTAATGAATAGTGTTATAAATATTTATGTATTAATCGTCTGTTCAGTAATAGTCCACCTGGAACCAGTTGCAAAGTTTAGAGAAGCTGCCATTGACTTTGCAGCAAAACATTGCATTTGGGTGTGTTAATTGATGTAAGAATTGCATATGCATATTAGTCACATGCATTTATAAAAACACCTAAGTAACTGCAAACATCTTTCTTGTACGTGTACAGCAGGATTATGTGTAAATTATTACTTACCTTTGCCTTGCTTGGGCATTCTAATTTTGTCCTTTAATCATTTGTGTGTTCTTGTTTCAATAACATCTCAGAATGTATAAAAATATATATACACACACACACACACTGAGTGTGTGTGTGTGTGTGTGTGTGTGTGTGTGTGTGTATGTGTGTGTATATATATATATATATATATATATATATATATATATATATATATATATATATATATAGTACTATATAAACTGGTATACATGTATTTTACAAACTAATACACTTCATGCTTCCTTGTGAAAGCACACTATTTTAATAATACAGGCATAATGTTTGAGAAATATCCTAAGTATGAGACTCTAACAGTATTGTGCTTAAACAAATGTTTATTACTTCATTCAATCATGTTTCTCACCATTTAAATAGGTTTCATACAAGGTATACTTACTGCCATCAATGTTGTGTGTACTCCTGCAATATTAAAAAAAATAAAATATAATATATAAATATATATATATTTTTATAAGAGAGATATATTTATATATATATATATATATATATATATATATATATATATATATATATATATATATATATATATACACACGTATTTAAACTCATGCAGACAGGGAGTTAACCAGACTTTCACATACACACAGAAATGTAAGCGGGGAAAAAACATTTCTTTTTGCAGGTGTGTGTTTTTACTGATATGCCTGGCTAAGAAATATTTTCACACAGTGGTCTTTGTTAGTTTTCAAAAAAACACTATGTGAACGCATTCAAAGTCTAGGGATGTTTTTCACAAACGAGATAAAAGAAGGAGAAATGTTTCTCCCACAGTCCCATATCACGAACCACAACTGTTAACCCAATTAGACAAACAAATCCAATTGGCGTTTGAAATAAGGAGTCAAAGTAGTTAGTTTTGTTGACCTTGACAAGGAAAAACAGGAGTTTGTTAGCCATTCAGCACATTCATTTTGATGAGCAAATAACACAGACCTGCACACAGCTTTTGTGCTACTCAGACATGGCTGATGAATTCGTTAACAATATTAATCCCCTTTTAGGGTATAAGTACATGATCTGTGAAGCCATCTTGAACAGTCGCGGACAGAAAGCAAGCACACGCCAAATCGATGATTTCATTCGAGCAAAATATCCTTATTACCAAGACCGTAAGCATGCACGGAATTTTAATTCCTCAATAAGATTCACTTTATCAAGTAATGACTTTTTTGAACGTGACCAGGATAAGCTACAACACACCTATGGTTTCTGGAAGATTGCCCCGGAAAAACAATTTCTCCTGAAAGACGGCACTTATATTGTCGTGAAAGGCATATTTATTCCTAATGGCAATAGCAATGTATCCGCTACTACTGATCCGTTTGAATCGATACGTGCTGCAATATCTGCAGCCTCCATTCCTGAAACCCACATTGTACAAGAACAAAAGTACTATGATTATGTACCAAGCCTTTCAGCTGAAAATGCATTGGAATGGGAACCCGAAGAAATGAACCTACCTCCCGACCAATTATTTGAAGAAAGCAGTGGCGATTCCTATGAGCGCATCCTGGAGGAGATATGTGTCATACTGGATTCAGCGGTTGGGTCAAGCGTGGATGAAAATGCCTTGCATTTCTGGAGCGACCAGTTGCAGCCAGGCGAAGAGTTAATTCTAGAAGAATGGTAAATATAACAATCGTTATGCGTTGACTCTGCGTTTAAATTTTTTTTTTTTTTGTAACCACCATTTTCACTTTCAATGCGTGGATACAGCGTAACATTGCAGACTGCATAACATGTAGCGATCACAAACAAATTGTTTCCTAATACAATATAGTAGAACCTGAAAGAGTAGTACACATTGCTGACGGTATACATATACGTACTTTCCTATCCCTTTAAACATATTAGCAACATTTTTCCATAACTCTAACACATACCTGTTTTGTTATCATGCAACATCTACAACATTGAAAACCGGGTCCACCACGTATGACGTGGGACCCTTGTCATGGGCCAAGGCGTCCTTAAAAAGGATTACGGATGTAAGTCCCGCCCCCAAGCGACGTGCGCGCCTCAAAGCCTATTGGCTGTCATGTTTTGTTATAGTAACGGTAACTGCAGTGTGTGATGCGTGCGGCTCAGTGTTTGTAGGCGTACCCTGGGCGTTAGCCGAATGTTAATTGAGTGGGAGGAGTGTTAGCGTGCGTTTCACGCTGGCTTAACATGACGTCACACGTATTGCATTTGCGCATTGTGTTATCGGCCGTCCTTTCTGTCCAAACACGTCTGGTTTAAAAGAATACAGATGTACTCGTTTAGAATGATTTTAGTTTCATCTTCATTGTATTTGAAATAAAGATGTGATGTTTACTGGTATTTTCTACATGTATTGAACGCACAACGTTCGCTTTGTTTTGCGCATGCGCTAACAGTTAGTGGAGCCAAGCGTGAAGTGCGTGCGCACACTAAGATGTGCGCGCACATTTTTCAGTATACAGGCAACGTTCACTTCATATACATAGTTATGGCTGCTACAAATGATAATAAAAATTACATACTGATGTACACTTGTAGTTGTAACATATAAATGAGTGACGTGTGTATGTACACAATCATATAGAGCTGTGTAACGCGTTGTCACGGATACATATATAGTAAGGTGCCATATTTGACCATCATGTGTTTGCTGTATTTCAGAGATGTCGGGGAAGATACAATCGGATCAATGTATGATTTCAGAAGAGTCTACCTTTATATGAGATGATTGTGAGGAGGAGCCACCGACTACTATACTACATATGGAACTAATTTTATATTGCTTGCAGCGCTTATTAACAAACAATTAAAAAAGTGATGCCCTTATGCCTATATTGCATAAGCACTTAATTAACATAATGATGTTGCAAAATAGTGCCTATTGAATTTTTCTTGAGTGTTCTTTAATGACTACTAACATTTTATGACATGGTGTGTTTTTTATATAACAACCATTCCCACTCTGCTAACACATTTGTGTATTCTATTGTGTAATGGAACGTATGACTGTCGAAACTATGTAACAATAATAATAATAATAATATGAGCATGTTCATGTATAGGGCTGCTAGTTGTACGCAGCGATTTACAGACACATGTTTCAGCCTGAGGTCCCTGGCCCGTGGAACGTACAAATGTTTTTTTGCCGCATGAGGCACAGGGAGATAAAGTGACTTGGCCAAGGTCACAAGGAGCCCACACCGGGAATTGAACCAGACTCCCCTGCTTCAAACTATCAGTGCCAGTGTGTGTCTTTACTCACTGAGCCACTCCTTCTCCCAATGTAAAGGACACTTACAACCAAGTAGCCATTTATATTTAAAATCTCTTGTTACATGGGTATGTAGATAAAATGGTTTGGGACTGTAGCAAATAATGTTACTGGCCAGATGTTATGGTCCCCTCCAATGCATGATGTTCTGAATATGACATCACCATCATGTTATGAAGTACGTTTCTGTGTATATTTCATTAACCTAACTAACTATAGTTTACGGTGTTTATTAATCGTTTAAAAATACATAGTATAGTCAATATGATGATATAAGCTACCATAATAAAGCTGGTGTTATCATTTGTCGGTGTTATACATGGATCCTACACCAATTGATAGAGACACAAACAGTTGTCTTAAAAAGTGTGTCTATGCTAGTGATGAATGTGCTCCCGTAAGTAAACAAATAAGTACAGTTATCCCCTTTTCTCCAAACACCTCTATATTACATTAATGGAAATTATAAGGAAACATACATAAAATGTGATGAAATGTGAGTAATCATTTTGTAATACAATGCACATGAAACCTCAAGAGTAGCTAAATGCATATACATGATACAGAAAGTACATATATGTAACATTTGTGTTTAAACCAATATGTTGGGTTTTTAGTTCAAATAATTATAGGAAGATTGAGGTAGCCACATCTTATGAGAGATGTCAGCAAATATACATACCATGATCAGTCAAACTGCAAATATACCTATAATGCAAAGGAACAATATATAAATTGCAAACATTGACATGCCATCTTCAGTACCGTAAACAACACATCAAAGTGTGTATTTGGTGTTAAATGTGCAACACCATGTATATTTAATGACATTCAAAATGTAAATGAGCCTGGTGTACACATCATATGGATGTACATGTTACACTGCACCAATAACATTGTATGTAAGCATACTAGAAGCATGAATGAGTATGGGCATAATATGTGTATTGTGTTAGCATAAGGAACAACACAATGCTAAAATATTAGTGCTTTGTTACCCCAGTTGTATTCACATACACACAACTAAAGTACAATTGAAGAGGGATTATATAACCTGTGCAACAATAACATACCGGTGCCACATCCCTTTGTGCACACAGCAGAGAAAAGAAAGGTGTGCAACCCATATTCATCTGTGTCCTAACAGAAGGTTATATAAAAAAAAATTATTGTTAAGATAACATAATGTAAGTATAAAAGTAGAACTTGGAACATATCTGTTTTTACTTACAAGAAAAAAATGAATTGATGAGATTCTGGCGTGTCTGGCCACCACTGGCTGTTTGTTCATTTTCAGCAGCTACATGGGTGGGATGCTCGTCTACCAAAGGCTCAGCTAGGTCTGATTGTACATTGTGCCTGAGTGCAACATTGTGCAAAATGCAACAGGCAAGGATAATATCAGAGACTTTTTGAGGCTTGTATAGAAGAGCCCCACCAGTTCTGTCCAGACACCTAAATCTGGTCTTGAGTAGGCCAAATGTCCTCTCTATAACAGATCTTGTAGATATATGGGCTGCATTGTACCTCTCCTCTGCTTCAGTTTGAGGGTTTAGCACTGGAGTCAAGAGCCACGGCCTAATTCCGTATCCTGAGTCACCTATAATGAATGGAGCACACATAAGCTTACATTAGTGATCAAATTCTACAATGCCAACATTCCTAAATAAAAATGTGTTTTGTGTTATAACATGTAAATGTGTACTCACCCAGCAGCCAACCATATTCAAAATGTCCCTCTTCGAACGCATGGAAGACTGAAGAGTTCCTCAGGATAGAGGAATCGTGACTGGAACCAGGGAATTTGGGTACCACATGCATTATCCTCATCGTGGCATCACATACCACCTGTACATTGAGTGAATGGTAGTGCTTCCGATTGCGGTACACATGCTCACTCTGACTAGGTGCAATCAAAGCAACATGTGTGCAATCGATTGCACCCAGCACACATGGTATCCCTGCTATATTATAAAAGCCAGTCCTGACTTCCAGCCACTCTGTCGCCTCTGTAGGAAAATGAATATAATTCCTAGCGCGTCTATTGAGTGCATAGAGAAACTGGGTCAAGGCCCGCGAGAATGTAGATTGCGAGACCCCGCCCACTATGCCCACAGTTGTCTGGTATGACGCGGAAGCAAGATAATGTAATGAGCACAGCATTTTAACAAGCCCAGGGACTGCACGACCTCTGGCTGTGAAAAAATCTAAATCTCCCCTTTCTCCTGATAAAGAGCTAAGATTGCTGCTGAACTCAAACGATAGCGACTTACAATCTCCTCCTCACTCATCCCATCTAACAGGGTTCTCTCCCTGTACAGACGCGGACGAGGCACAACTTGTCTCCTCTGTCTTCTCCTCTGATCTTCTGTCCCTCTCCCTGTCCCTCGGCCTGTCCCTCTCCCTGTCCCTGTCGTATCCGCGTCACTGTCCCTGTCACTGTCCCTCGGTGTGTCCCTCCCTTGCCCTATATGATTGTCTTCATCATCAAGCATGTCATAGAAAAGAATGTTCCTCCGTCTCCTAAACAATCTCAACATTTTGAAATGAGTAGCTGTGAATGAGCAGGTAATGGGCGTCCTTTAAATAGGTATAATGATGTCAGGTGACATAGTAAAATGCAAGGTTTTACATGAACATAATAAAGTACTTGTGTGGCAAGCTGTGTGCAGTTGTTGTGTGTATTCTGCAGGGAATGATGATATTTGCCAATGATGTGACGTGATGCTTTGTAGAAACATTGCTTGCAAATAAATAGTTGCATGTGCAATGCATGTAAAACTTGTGAACGTAAGAGTCAGTCATGTAATGAGACAAAAAGGCTGAGATTGATGTGGGAAAAGTTTTGTGTAACATGTGTAATTAGCCATGTTATTGTGACATGTTGCCAACAATGAATAGTCGTGTGCATATGCATGCATTTCTGTAAGGAGGATAGTTGGTATAGAATGAGTTAACAAGGTGTCCCAATGCTGAATTACTGTACATGTGTGTATAAGTTAGGTTGAAGTGCTTGTAATGCTACGGTTACAATGTAAACATGCAATGTGATTGAGCGTCCAATAAGTGACGTCATGAAAATAGGGAGGACCAAACGTAGATGTAAACATGAGAATTTAGATGTACATGAATGTTTAAAGATGCGTGACACATTACAAGCATTGTGTAATGTAAAGGAACATGAATATACGGTGTATGTGTGACATGTGTGACATGTGTAACATCATGTAAACAATTGTCGATCAATGCAGTAAAATGTGTGCTATGATGTGAGGTTCTCCTTTAAGAGTTGAGTATAGTATTTTCCCTTGCCACATCATCACATGATGAGTAATGTGACCCGCAAATGCTGCAAACATGTAAAAGTATAATGTTATGCAAATAATACACGTCAGCCGTGACACAATGCAGGGAATGCCCCCCACACTGTAATGCAAATGACGTTTGTATTGTGAGCAATGAAACGTAAACAGTACTATACTGTTATACGTCCCCGCTCCATTGACTCCATTGATGTACAGAAGATTTTTTTTTTCTAAGTGCCGTTCCGGCAGCCTTAGCGATCGTTCTCCCGTCCAAACTGCCAACTTTAGTTGGCGGGAGAAATCGGCCATAACATCTCAATTTCGTAGTGCCGATCAGGCCCGATAAGCTGTTTTTTTTTGTTGAATCCAGCCGATTTAAAAAAGTGGCGATCAGTGGCGAAAACAGGCTTATCGGCAGCCGACTGGCCATAACAAAATAATCGGCTCCGAAACCTGGCGAAATCAAGCACTTATCGGCGCTTACTGAATCTCAAACCCAATTTTGGCTATAAAATGGTGATAATTCCCTTATCAACGCTTACTGCATGAGGCCCATAGTCTCATGGATGTTGAAAGAGGTGCCAAAAGATTCTTTAAAATGTAGTTTATATCTAGATTCATGTAGCCAATGTACCTCAGACTAACACCTACTGTTGAGGCGGAGGCCTGAGTCCTCCTTCCATATACCTTACCCCATGGGTACGGCACTTACAGAGGCCCCGCGCTTTTCCCAAAGGCGCTCTTTCCCAGGACATATTTGAAAACGAGAGGTAACTCTCAATGTATTACTTCCTGGTAAAACATTTTATAAATAAAAATAAATTGATTTAAATTAAATGCCGGGGGAGCGGCGAAGGCCTCTATAAGTTCCCTTACCATCGCTCAGATGGCTTTTGGCAACGCGTCGTCAAATGACACCGCGGGGTCACGTGATGCCATGTTGCCATGGTAAAGTGACGTGACCTGACATCGTGACATCAGAACGCCGGAGCCAAGGTCAGGGGGAGGGTGAGCAGGGGGGCACAGAGTAAACAGTTTGTGCACCCCTGCCTTACCCCACTGTGGCTGTAGGTCAGACAAAAAGAGGCAGACTACAGTAATGTTTACAACACAAAGGTATTTATAAAGTAATTGTATTCATGTACCCATATAAACCTTATGATCATCAATTGGAGGATCATTCAATATACATGCAATACAGAATAACATAAACACTCCCCACCAAATGCTGCACAAGTGTGTGTCTGTGTCTCTCTCTCTAATACCACCAAACCCTAACTATAAGGGCCTATGTGAAAGTGCTGGCACACCGTTAGAACATTGAATTCGTGTGTTTACGTAGCAGACCTGTACTTCGCAAATGTTTTGGTACCCTTTATTTAGCTTTCGTTGAAGATCCCCTCTGACGGTGCGCTTGCCTCATGCTGCTGTCCAATGGATGCTCAGCTGGGCTCTACTCCTTTTAATTATTCATTAATCAATACATTCTCAGTCTAGCACCTTATCTACCCTATACTTTAATTCAGCTTGAGCAGAGGTTCCTTTACCTTTCCTACCACTCCCCCTCCTTTCCCACGGTATTTATGCTCTACTCCTTTTAGCCAGCTAACTGAGGCGAATGGCTGGCTGGGCTCCTGGTCACCACTGGTAAGACCTGAGATCTTTCAGGGTCAAGCAGATCTGCCCAGATCTGCATGCCATGCCAGGGACTCTTCCAGATCTCTCTCTTAGTCCCGCCTCTACAGAGTCCAATCTCATGGGCTGAGGCCCTATCCATCACAAATCCCATCCCCCTGCCCCAGAATTGGCTCCCTGATGCAGAACAGCATGCTGGGAGTTGTAGTTCCCTATTGCAGGCAGGGGGCACTGTATGTGTGTCAGCTACATACATCGTACCAGGGGTTACAATTAAAATATCAAATATTGAGAATCTTAGAAGGGCAGGAGTGAGCGTCGGGAAGATGAACTAAAAAAATAGAAATGTTTTTTCCATATGCATAGAAAAATTAAAGAGTGTGGGTTCTTTTTATTTAAGGTTGTCAAAGGTCATTTGTTAGGTTGTATTCCTTACACGTTTCAAACTACTAGAATGGTAATTAAATGCTAAGTAAGATAATACCTGACTGGTGAAACCTGTTAAGGTTATAATGTAAAGTAATCAAGCGTGGGGATTGGCATTTAATTCGTATTTTCATTTGTGTGCATGTCTTTTGTGTATGTAAGTTTCTATGTATGTTATATTATATTTTTATATTTGTATTGTCAAAATTTGGAGAAAGAAATAATAACATAATATATAAATATATGTTTTTTTTGTAACTTACATTTTTATTGGTTTTCAAGACAAAACATCAATACGCAGTACATCCATTGTTTCATTTAACAACCAACAGAAATTGAAATAAAAATTAAATCAGAAAAACATAATGGGAGGGGGGGGTCCTTTCCCTTATAATGGGTTTCTTTTTTATTTTAGAAAAGAATGTGAAGGGCGCAATGTAACGTTTTTAAACCTTAAAGTTTAAGTACAAAGTACAACAAATACAGCTAAACCCCGTTATAACGCGCCTCGTTATACCGCGATTCGGTTATAACGCAGTTTTCCCGTGGCTCACGTTTTAAAAAAAAAAAAAAAAAAATGTAAAAAAAAAATTTTTTTTTTCATTTTTTTTTCCATTTTTTTTTTGCACACTGCACACACTGCACACACTCACTGCACACACACTGCTCATTGCTCACACTGCCACACTGCACACACACTGCACACTGCACACACACTGCTCATTGCTCACACTGACACACTGCACACATACTGCACACTGCACACACACTGCTCATTGCTCACACTGCACACACTGACACACTGCACACACACTGCACACACACTGCACACTGCACACACTGACACTGCACACACACTGCACACACACTGCTCATTGCTCACACTGCACACACTGACACACTGCACACACACACTGCACACTGCACACACACTGCTCATTGCTCACACTGCACACACTGACACACTGCACACACACTGCACACACACTGCACACTGCACACACACTGCTCATTGGACACACTGCACACACACTGCACACTGCACACACACTGCTCATTGCTCACACTGCACACACACTGCACACTGCACACACACTGCTCATTGCTCACACTGCACACACTGACACTGCACACACACTGCACACACACTGCACACTGCACACACACTGCTCATTGGACACACTGCACACACACTGCACACTGCACACACACTGCTCATTGCTCACACTGCACACACACTGCTCATTGGACACACTGCACACACACTGCACACTGCACACACACTGCTCATTGCTCACACTGCACACACACTGCACACTGCACACACACTGCTCATTGCTCACACTGCACACACTGACACTGCACACACACTGCACACACACTGCACACTGCACACAAACTGCTCATTGGACACACTGCACACACACTGCACACTGCACACACACTGCTCATTGCTCACACTGCAGACACTGACACACTGCACACACACTGCTCATTGCTCACACTGCACACACTGACACACTGCACACACACTGTACACTGCACACACACTCCTCATTGCTCACACTGCACACACTGACACACTGCACACACACTGCACACACACTGCACACTGCACACAATTATTATATAGAAATAAACAGACAACTGCACTTTAACAGATGTATTTTGCCTGTACAACGTCTTGTGACTTTTGTTTCACAAAGTTAAGGGGGTGGGAAGTCATTGTGCTGTGGGGGTTGGGGGGGGTGGCAGGGCCCTGCGCTGCGGCTACGGCGGGCCCTGTACTGCGGCGGGGGGGGGGGGGGTTAGCGGTCTGTGTGTGTGAGTGCGAGTGCCTGTCTGTGTGTGTGTGTGTGTGAGTGCCTGCATGTGTGTGCGCGCGCGTGTGTGTGTATGAGTGCGTGAGTGCCTGTGTGTGTGTGTGTGTGTGTGTGTATGTGTGTATGTATGAGTCCTCCAGCCCGAGTCCGTGGAGGGAGGGGGGGGGAGAGTAGCGGGTCCCTCCTGCAGCCAGTGGAGGGAGTGGGGGGACAGTAGCAGCTCCCTCCTGCAGTCTGGGGAGGGGGGGGAGAGTAGCAGCTCCCTCCTGCAGTCCGGGGAGGGGGGGAGAGTAGCAGCTCCCTCCTGCAGTCCGGGGAGGGGGGGGAGAGTAGCGGGTCCCTCCTGCAGCCCGTGTAGGGAGGGGGGGGGAGAGTAGCAGCTCCCTCCTGCAGTCCGTGGAGGGAGGGGGGGGAGAGTAGCGGGTCCCTCCGCTCAAGCCACGCCCCCCCTCCCTGTCAAACCTCCCACCTCCCACTCCGGCTCTTACACTTACTTACACACACACTCAGACACTTACAGACACTCACAGACACTCACACACACTTACGCACACTCACGCACACTCACACACACCCACACACACCCACACACACCCACACACACTTACGAACACTTACGCATACTTACGCACACTCACACACACTTACAGACACACACACACACACACACACACACACACACACACACACACACACACACACACACACACACACACACACACACACACACACACACACACACACACACACACACACACACACACACACACACACACACTTACACACACAGACACTCACACACACTTACAGACACTCACACACACTCACACACACACACACACACACACTTACACACAATTAGACACTCACAGACACTCACACACACTTACACACACTCACACACACTCACACACACTCACACACACTCACAGACACTCACAGACACTCACAGACACTTACGCACACTCACACACACTCACACACACACACTCACACACACTCACACACACTCACACACACTCACACACACTCCCGCACACCCACGCACACTTACGCACACTTACGCACACTCACGCACACTCACAGACACTCACACACACTTACACACACCTAGACACACTTAGACACTCACAGACACTCACACACACTTACACACACTTACACACACTTACACACACACTCAGACACTTACACACACTCACAGACACTTACACACACTCACACCCACATACACACACACACTTTCTCTCCCATATATACATACACACACACACTCTCTCACTCTACACAGACGGGGGGTGGGGTCGGAGCAGAGGAAAGGCCGCGACCAGCACCACCACCCGCTCCCCCCCCTCCTCCCGCGCAGGCAGCGGGAGCGCCAGGGACAGCGGTGGGGAGAAGAAACCCCCCGCTACCACCTCCATGCAGGCAGCGGGATCTGAGGTAAGCGGCGACCTGAGGGACATCCCCGCTCCCATCTCCTGCCCCGCGGGCTGTCACGCGGTGACAGGGGGAAGCGGGGACAGGAGGGACATCCCCGCTCCCATCTCCTGCCCCGCGGCCTGTCCCGGGGTGACAGGGGGAAGCGGGGACAGGAGGGACATCCCCGCTCCCATCTCCTGCCCCGCGGGCTGTCCCGCGGTGACAGGGGGAAGCGGGGAGCGGAGGGACATGCCCGCTCCCATCTCCTGTCCCGCGGGATGAATATGCGCTAAAGCGCGGCGGCCATTTTTTTCCCCCGCGACCCCGTTAGTAACGCGGTGGTCTCGGGGTGGACCCCGAGACCCGCGTTATAACGGGGTTTAGCAATGTTATGCACTTACAGTACAAGAAAAATGCTTAAATATAAAAACAAGTATATGATAAAAAAAGTTGATAAAGAAGGATAATTGTCCGTGGATAGTGTGGAGTCTCACTCCCTCTGTGTCTTTGCTGCTGGCTGGAGTTTGCAAGGACAATGTTCACTTCTGGGGTGTCTGCCGGACTGCTCAGCTGCTCAGCTGTTTCGGCCGATGATCCGCTTCGAGACCCCAGGCCTCTGATGATCGGCGGGACTGTAGATTTCCTCTGCGGATGCCGTCTACTTGCTGTCGGCGCGCTGTTTTCCCCAGGCTCTTCCCGCTGTGACATCAACGGGCCGGGCATCCAATCTCCTTGTCCATCCTCCCAGCTAATGCTGCCGCTCACGGAGTGGTTTGTGAGAGCTCTCACTGCGATCTGTGCAGTCTGTGTACTGTGTAGCGGGTCCCTCCTGCAGCCCGTGTAGGGCCCGTGTAGGGAGGGGGGGGGGGGAGAGTAGCAGCTCCCTCCTGCAGTCCGTGAAGGGAGGGGGGGGAGAGTAGCGGGTCACTCCGCTCAAGCCACGCCCCCCCTCCCTGTCAAACCTCCCACCTCCCACTCCGGCTCTTACACTTATTTACACACACACTCAGACACTTACAGACACTCACAGACACTCACACACACTTACGCACACTCACGCACACTCACACACACCCACACACACCCACACACACTTACGAACACTTACGCACACTTACGCACACTCACACACACTTACAGACACACACACACACACACACACACACACACACACACACACACACACACACACACACACACACACACACACACACACACACACACACACACACACACACACACACACACACACACACACACACACACACACACACACTTACACACACTTAGACACTCACAGACACTCACACACACTTACAGACACTCACACACACTCACACACACTTACACACAATTAGACACTCACAGACACTCACACACACTTACACACACTCACACACACTCACACACACTCACAGACACTCACACACACTCACACACACTTACAGACACTCACAGACACTTACGCACACTCACGCACACTCACACACACTCACACACACTCACACACACCCACGCACACTTACGCACACTTACGCACACTTACGCACACTCACGCACACTCACAGACACTCACACACACTTACACACACTTAGACACACTTAGACACTCACAGACACTCACACACACTTACACACACTTACACACACTTACACACACACTCAGACACTTACACACACTCACAGACACTTACACACACTCACACCCACATACACACACCCATATACACACACACACTTTCTCTCCCATATATACATACACACTCTCTCACTCTACACAGACGGGGGTGGGGTCGGAGCAGAGGAAAGGCCGCGACCAGCACCACCACCTGCTCCCCCCCCTCCTCCCGCGCAGGCAGCGGGAGCGCCAGGGACAGCGGTGGGGAGAAGAAACCCCCCGCTACCACCTCCATGCAGGCAGCGGGAGCACCGGGGACAGAGGTGGGGAGAAGAAACCCCCCGCTACCACCTCCATGCAGGCAGCGGGATCTGAGGTAAGCGGCGACCTGAGGGACATCCCCGCTCCCATCTCCTGCCCCGCGGGCTGTCACGCGGTGACAGGGGGAAGCGGGGACAGGAGGGACATCCCCGCTCCCATCTCCTGCCCCGCGGCCTGTCCCGCGGTGACAGGGGGAAGCGGGGAGCGGAGGGACATGCCCGCTCCCATCTCCTGTCCCGCGGGATGAATATGCGCTAAAGCGCGGCGGCCATTTTTTTTCCCCGCGACCCCGTTAGTAACGCGGTGGTCTCGGGGTGGACCCCGAGACCCGCGTTATAACGGGGTTTAGCAATGTTATGCACTTACAGTACAAGAAAAATGCTTAAATATAAAAACAAGTATATGATAAAAAAAAGTTGATAAAGAAGGATAATTGTCCGTGGATAGTGTGGAGTCTCACTCCCTCTGTGTCTTTGCTGCTGGCTGGAGTTTGCAAGGACAATGTTCACTTCTGGGGTGTCTGCCGGACTGCTCAGCTGCTCAGCTGTTTCGGCCGATGATCCGCTTCGAGACCCCAGGCCTCTGATGATCGGCGGGACTGTAGATTTCCTCTGCGGATGCCGTCTACTTGCTGTCGGCGCGCTGTTTTCCCCAGGCTCTTCCCGCTGTGACATCAACGGGCCGGGCATCCAATCACCTTGTCCATCCTCCCAGCTAATGCTGCCGCTCACGGAGTGGTTTGTGAGAGCTCTCACTGCGATCTGTGCAGTCTGTGTACTATGCTTAGCTCCTCCTCCTACAAGTTTCGCGCTGAGTGGTATCCTCTCCTTGTAGGGCAGCATTTCTTTCAGCTAAAAGAAGATCATCTCATACTACAGAAAGACAGAGTGTATCAACCTTTCTCACCTGTCAGAGTGCACTCTAACCTAATTGGTCACCGAAAGGACAGACGGGGTGATTCAATTATTTATCTATCAGTGCTTAGCTTCTGGTCTGCATCTCCATAAGGAATAAGACCTATTAGTGGTTATCATGTTGATACTTTTTACTATTTATACACTCTTGTTGTTTAGGTTTAATGAATAATGGTTTTTAGTATTCTATTCCTTGGTTTTATATATTGTTGTTGATTTTGTGACTCCGTAGTCTGGAGGACAACATTGGTCTATAATCCACACCCCCAAGACACTATTTACAACTTCGTATACCTATATGCAGTAGCCTGTGGCCACACCTAGCGCACCCCAATTGCACTTAGGTGCGTGTGCATTTGCAGATTTTTTTCATTTATCTTTTTTATTTTATCTTATCTCATTTCGGGTGCGGTCCATTCCTCCCCGGGTCACGGATCCGTCAGCTCTCTGTGAAAACCGTCTCATCACCCAATCCTCAAACGAGAACGCACCTACTGTATACTTATCAAAGCAAAATTGTGGCAACCTCCACACTTGGGGTATCTGTCTGTCCTAACCATGGTAGCCAGACTTTAGAAATTTGACGCCAGTGTCTTTAACCAAACTTGTTAACTTTTCCATCTTGCACACATACCAAATTCTGTCCCAAATCTTAGTAATTGTTGTAATTTATTTTTGTTTCCATCTCGTCGCTTTTGCAAAATAAGCAACCAATTTGTTCTCTACCCTGGCTAAGCCCGGTGTTGGCCTACTCAGTGGAAACAGCCACGGGTCCATTGGTTTTGTGAGGTCTAATTTTCTCCCAGAGAGGTGTGATCTGAGGACAGGACCACAGCATATGCAACAATTCGGTGGACTCTCCACATTGTCTCGGGCACAATGGGGAGTATCCTGGTACAAATCTCGATAATTTATGTGGGTGAGATACCATCTCATTAATACCTTATATGGGTTCTCCTTTAACGTTATGCATATTGAACTTTTGGATATTGCAGTAAAGATCTCGACCCAGTCTTCATCTTCCAGAACCTCTCCTCGGTCTGCTTCCCATTGTAACATACCATACAACTTAAGTTTTGTGGGAAATCAGTGCCGGAACAGGTTGCTTCTCTGTACATTTGTGATGTGAGTCCACTCATGTTCGGTTCTATGAGACAGAGCTTTTCAAATATAGTCAATGGAGGGTGGGGACTGTGTTTATTGTAAAATGCTCTGATCTGGAGGTATCTAAAGAATTCAGAATAAGGAATGTTTTTATCGGATCTGATTTGTTCAAATGATTTAATGCAGTTATTACCCTCCAGATCCCTAAGGGGCTTATGCAGTAAGCGTTCATAAGCCACTTATCAAGCACTTATCGCCCAAAATGCCTACTGCTATTCAGTAAGCGGTGATACGTGGGTGATAAAAGACTGAATCGCCCCCAAAAAATAGCTCATAAAAAAAATCACTGAGGCAGCGGTGATAAGCCACTTATTGACGCTTTTCGGCATGTTCGGCATGTTCATAAACTCACACAATTCTAGTAGCAGTGATTAGGCTATGAATGCCTATCGCCGCTCTAGAATGGAGATTTTATCAGAAAATCCTCATGCCAGAAAAATTGGCGTGAAGGTGTTGAAAACCTGCAGAGAAGCGGTGAGATGGGACTTAGAAAAAAAATGCATTTTTACTGCATAGGATTGATGCAAGGAATCTCTGGAGCTGATATTCATTAATATTAGCACCAGAGACCCCTGGCATGAATCATAGGCAATAATCATAGGCAATAAAAATGCATTTACAGTAAAACCATAGCGGATAGCCTCAGGGACCCCCTACTTCCCGAGATACAGGCCCCTTTATGGGGTGCCGGTATCTCGAATGTATTTAAATGTCCACGTCACATGCAAGAGAAATTAAGATTTAAATTACTATTGGGGTATGTTTCCTTGAGCAGAAGTCTCCTACCATCAATTGCAAGAGAAATTAAGATTTAATTGACTATTGGGGTATTTTTCCTTGAGCAGAATAGGCAAAACTCTCCTTTAATTGTTATTCAATTGCATGTGATCAGAGTATTTAAGACATACAGGTGAACCCCGTTATAGCGCGACCCGTTATAACGCGAAATCGGTTATAACGCGGTTTTCACGTGACTCCCGTTTAAAAAAAAAAAATTAAATTTAAAATGTTTTTGCACACTGCACACACTGCACACACTGCACACACTGCACACACTGCACACACTGCACACACTGCACACACTGCACACACTGCACACACTGCACACACTCTTACTGCACACACTCTCACTGCACACACTCTCACTGCACACAGCACATTGCACACACTCCCAGCACTCACTGCACACACTCTCACTGCACACTGTACACTGCACACACTCTACACTGCACACACTCTCACTGCACACTGATCACAGCACACTGCTCACAGCACACTGCACACACTCCCTGCACTCACTGCACACACTCTCACTGCACACACTCTCACTGCACACTACACACATTCTCACTGCAAACTGCACACTGCACACACCACACACCACACTGCACACATCACACACCACACTGCACACACTCCCAGCACTCACTGCACACTGCACACACTCTCACTGCACACACACTCACTGCACACACACTCACTGCACACACTCACTGCACACACTCACTGCACACACACTCACTGCACACACTCACTGCACACACACTCACTGCACCACTGCACACACTCTCACTGCACCACTGCACACACTCTCACTGCACACACTCTCACTGCACACACTCTCACTGCACACACTGCACACTGCACACACTCCCAGCACACTACTCACAGCACACACTCTCACTGCACACTCTCACAGCACACTCTCACAGCACACAGCTCACACAGCACTCACAGCACACAGCACAGCACACAGCACAGCACACAGCACTCACAGCACACTCTCACAGCACTCAGTTCTCACAGCACACAGCACTCACAGCACACTCTCACAGCACACAGCACTCACAGCACACTCTCACAGCACACAGCTCTCACAGCACACAGCACTCACAGCACACTCTCACAGCACTCACAACACACTCACCGCACTCACAGCACACTACACCACACCTCCCACTCCCCCTCCCTACCTTTGGTGTCGCTGCTGAGATCGGAGCGGAGCTGGCATCAGGAGGGGGGGTGTCGGGAGGATGGGGGGTGTCGGTAGGAGGGGGGGTGTCGGGAGGAGGGGGGGGTGTCGGGAGGAGGGGGGGGTGTGAGTGAGGAGCAGGCTGGAACTCGGAGGGCCGCGTGGGCTATGCCGCGAAGGGCCGGTAGGTGTGGGGGCCTGAGGGGGGAGGAAATGGATGCCGGTGGTGGGAGGTAAGGAGCAGGTTGCGGCTGGACTCGCCATTGCTATGGGACGTGTAGGGCTTCCAGACACTTCTTCCTTCCTTCCCTCCACACTCCCTCCCGATCAGGCGCGCGGCGGCCATTTAAAAAAAAAAAATTAGCGCGACCCCGGTTCTAGCGCGGTCGGATCGGGTGGCCCCAGAGGACCGTGCTATAATGGGGTTTAGCTGTACTATCTAGGGTGTGAAGCCATTTGGCTGTGTGTAACATCTTACGTGTCACAGTTAAAGTGTGTGGCAGAGTTAATTTTGGAGTTGAAATTGGAGGTGAAGATTTGAGGAAGATCGGGACTTTGCACAACAACTTTGCAATGGTGAGAAGTTAACATTAAGAAAAGCTGTGATTTTTTGTACTCTTTCTATCCTCCAGTACCTGGGAATCTCTCCTCCTGCATCTCACTATGCCCTCCCTATTGCATTTTCTGTTTACTGTTTCCTCACTCCTTTGTGAATGTCTCTGTTCTCTCCAACTACCCCACTCCCCACGGAACCATTATTTATACACCACTCTCCCAACAACTTCTTTACCCCTCAATTAAAAGCACCCCACAAATCCTCTAGTCACATCCTCTATCTACTCCTTCCTGCTGCAGTGGATCTCCCCTAAGCCTGAACCCAGACATACACATCTGATTTCACCCATGCTTCCCTGCCATCTCTTCCCCTATAAAGTGTGTTAACCCTTAAGTTATTTGACTAACCTTAAGACTTGCCCCACAAATCAAGCATGCCAATAGTCTGCACTCATGGTTACTGTCCCACACTCAGGCACTCCTACCCCCCATTGTGACCAAGCACTGCCATCTATAGCACTTATTCCCTCACCTGCTGTCTCTGTAGGTTCCACCTCAAAACTCTTAGATTGTAAGCTCTTCGGGGCAAGGATTTCCTTTCCTATTGTCTGATTTTGCTGCACTTATTGTATTATTATAATTGTATTGTATTGTATGTCTTTATTTATATAGCGCCATTAGTGTACATAGCGCTTCACAGTAGTAATACATGTGGTAATCAAATAAATAACAGATAATATAAATAACAGATCATGGGAATAAGTGCTTCAGACATAAAAGTAACATTTCGGAAGAGGAGTCCCTGCCCCGAGGAGCTTACAGTCTAATTGGTAGGTAGGGAGAACGTACAGAGACAGTAGGAGGGAGTTCTGGTAAGTGCGTCTGCAGGGGGCCAAGCTTATGTATCATGTGTTCAGAATATCCACAGTGCTATTCATATGCTTCTTTAAGCAAGTGTGTCTTAAGGTGGGTCTTAAAGGTGGCTAGAGAGGGTGCTAGTCGGGTACTGAGGGGAAGGGCATTCCAGAGGTGTGGGGCAGTCAGTGAAAAAGGTTTAAGGCGGGAGAGGGCTTTAGATACAAAGGGGGTAGAAAGAAGAAGAACGCAAGAAGAACGCAAGAAGAAGAACGCAAGAGTCTGGATGGTGCATACCGAGAAATTAGGGATGAGATGTAAGGAGGGGCAGAAGAATGTAAAGCTTTAAAAGTGAGGAGAAGAATGGAGTGTGAGATGCGGGATTTGATCGGAAGCCAGGAGAGGGATTACATGAGGGGAGATGCTGAGACAGATCTAGGAAAGAGTAGAGTGATTCTGGCAGCAGCATTTAGGATAGATTGTAGGGGAGACAGGTGAGAGGCAGGAAGGCCGGACAGCAGGAGGTTACAGTAATCAAGACGGGAGAGAATGAGGGCCTGAGTCAGAGTTTTAGCAGTCGAACAACAGAGGAAAGGGCGTATCTTAGTTATATTGCGGAGGAAAAAGCGACAAGTTTTAGAAATGTTTTGAATGTGAGGGGTGAATGTGAGAGAGGAGTCGAATGTGACCCCTAGGCAGCGTGCTTGGGCTACTGGGTGAATGATTGTAGTTCCAACAGTAATGTGGAAGGAGGTAGTAGGCCAGGTTTGGGAGGAAGTATGAGGAGCTCTGTTTTAGCCATGTTGAGTTTAAGGCGTCGGAGGGCCATCCAGGATGATATAGCAGAGAGACATTCAGAAAGTTTGGTTTGTACAGCAGGTGTAAGGTCAGGTGTTGAAAAGTATATTTGTGTGTCGTCGGCATAGAGGTGATTATTAAACCCAAAAGATGTTATTAGGTCACCTAGAGAGAGTGTGTACAGAGAAAAGAGAAGAGGTCCCAGGACAGAGCCCTGGGGTACCCCCACAGAGAGATCAATAGAGGAGGAGGAGGTGTTAGCAGAAGAGACACTAAAAGTACGATGGGAGAGGTAGGATGAGATCCAGGATAGAGCTTTGTTCCGAATACCTAGAGTATGGAGAATGTGGAGGAGAAGAGGGTGGTCCACGGTGTCAAATGCTGCAGAGAGGTCGAGTAATATGAGCAGAGTGTAATGACCTCTGTCTTTGGCAGCATGGAGGTCGTCAGTTATTTTAGTGAGGGCTGTTTCCGTGGAGTGAGCAGTGCGGAAGCCAGATTGTAGAGGGTCTAGGAGAGAATAGGTGTTGAGAAAATGGAGCAAGCGAGAGAATACAAGACGTTCAAGTAGTTTAGAGGCAAAAGGCAGGAGGGAGACAGGTTGATAGTTAGAAAGACAGGTAGGGTCAAGCTTGCTGTTTTTGAGTAATGGTATGACTGTTGCATGTTTGAAGGAGGATGGAAAGGTTCCAGAGCAGAGGGAGGAGTTAAAAATGTGTGTAAGCGTAGGGATTATAGTAGGAGCTAGAGGTTTTAGGAGATGGGAGGGAATGGGGTCAAGAGGGCAAGTGGTAGAGGGAGAAGAGGAGATCAACAGCGACACATCCTCCTCTGAGACAGTGGAAAAAGACTCAAGGAAGGCAGGAGGAGAGTTAGGAAGAGGTGTAGGATGGGGGGAAGAAACAGAGGGGATGTTCTGCCGTATGGATTCCACCTTTTCCTTAAAATAGTCAGCAAAGTCCTGAGCGGAGATGGAGGAAGGAGAGGCAGCTGAGGGTGGTTTGAGTAGAGTATCAAAGACAGAGAACAGTCGGCGTGGGTTAGACTTGTGCATGTTGATTAGTGCAGAAAAGTAGGCTTGTTTAGCTTGCGAGAGGGCAGAGTTGAAACAGGATAGCATAAATTTGTAGTGAAGGAAGTCTGCGACAGTGTGAGACTTCCTCCAGAGGCGTTCAGAGGAACGAGTGGAGGAACGCAGCAATTCCCTGTACTGTATTCTTTGTGAAGCGCTGAGTACACTTTTGGCGCTATATAAATAAAGACATACAATACAATACAATACAATAGACATGACTGGGGGAATAAAATGCATAGGAGATACCGGCACCCCATAATGGGGCATGTATCTTTTCAAGTAGGGGGTCCCTGAGACTGGAACCAATGCGGTTCAGCTCAGGAGACCCCCTGCTCATTTAAACTATTAACAAAATTAAAATTTATACACATACATTTCGGACGAGATTTGCACAGGGAGAGACGGCTCTCTCAGAGCAGCTCTCTCGACAGCAGATACAACACGCTGGGTAAGGCCTTTTCAGAGGCTCGTTCATCAGATCACCGGCTAATCGCCTGTTTTGTGAATTTTGCTATGACAGGTAATCAAGGCTTTCTGAATACCGTGATAGCAACGCTCATAAAAATGGTGATTTAAATGGCCTGGTGATTTTTTTATGAACCTTTGTCTGATGAAACCAGTCTGTTTCCAAATTAAAAAAACTGCACTATTCATACCTGGAGCAAAGTCTGGAGTGTCCCACAGAGGTGCCATCAATGAGTTCCTAGATGTCAATGAGCTTCTAAATTTAGAGGCCTCCCAGATCGACAACGAGTTGGTCATTGAAGATACCGGTACTTTAATAGATTTAAGTGCTAGCTTTGGGTACCAAATTAGATTGTTTATCTCCACAGGAGATAAACTTCTTTTTCCAATGCCAGCCATCTTTTCAAGCTTGAGTCCACCTGCCATTGGGAAATTTGACATAATGGGCTACCTTACAGTACGATAACAAGGTACCGCCAGCCCCCCGATAAAGTTGGTCTCATTAAGTTTTTCCCCTTCACTCTCCTTTTTTTAACTCCCCATGTAAACTCAGAGAACACAGACTGAAGAGAGAGTATGTCCTTCAGTCTCAGTGGCACCGGAATAGTCTGGAATAAGTATGAATACGCAGGAGTAAATTACCTATCCAAGAAATATTGTAGATCGGACAAATTCAAATGTTTTCTTTCAATGTTTGTAAAAGATGGGGAAAATGTGCTGTGTATAGGGTTTTATACTCCTTTGTGATGCATATTCCCAGGTATTTGATACCTTTGTGTTACTAATTGAAATTAAAATTGATAGCTATTAATTTTTCCATCTCTTTAGGTAAATTTATGTTTAGGGCCTCTGATTTTGTTTGATTGATCTTGAAGCCTGACATTTTATTGAATTTCCCTAACAGGTCAAACAGATTGGGCAAAGAGGTGAGAAGCTTAGATAATGTAAAAAAGACATCATCCGCCATATACTGTAGTGTTACTTTGTGTGATTGTTGGTTAATATCTATTCCTGAGATGTTTGGATTATTACGTAGCTGGGTGGCTAGCGACTCAATACAAAGGGAAAATAACAGGGGTGAAAGTGGACACCCCTGCCTTGTACAACTTTTGATTTGGAAGAGGTCCGATGGGAAGCCATGGTGTATCATCTTTGCGGCTGGACTGGAATACAGTGCTAGGATTGCTCCTCCTTCTCTTACGGTGCATCCCAAAACTGGAACAATCTACCAGAGACTCTCACAGCCACCACCAGTTTAATTTATTTCAAAACTAAAGCTGTCTCACATTTTAATCTGGTCTGCAACTGTTACATACGCCTATAATATTTATTATCTCTAACTGTGCATGCTATGTCTTGTATATAATGTATACTCTGTTCACTTATGTAACTGTATTAGTAACCATGTACTATTTGTCATCGTAACTCTATGCCCAGAACATACTTGAAAACGAGCGGTAACTCGCAATGTATTACTTCCTGGTAAAATATTTTATAAATAAATAAATAAGATTCTATCCCTAAAACCAATGCTCCATGCGTGGTTTTTAGATATGGCCAGTTAATCCTGCCGAATGCCTTTTCTGCACCTACACCTACACTTAACACCATAACTTGTATCTTTTTTGTATTGGCTATCTCTATCAGATCAATGATTTGTCTTGTGCTGTCCACTGCTTGCCTATATTTAATAAATCCGACTTGATCTGGGTGTATTAATCTAGGCAGGATGTGACTTAGTCTGTTGGCCAACATTTTGGCATATACAGTATTTTGATATCTGTATTTATTAAGGAGATCGATCTGTAACTTT
The DNA here is from genome assembly GCF_040206685.1 of Ascaphus truei. Taxonomy (NCBI): domain Eukaryota; kingdom Metazoa; phylum Chordata; class Amphibia; order Anura; family Ascaphidae; genus Ascaphus; species Ascaphus truei. The sequence continues at coordinate 196,398,605 of NC_134485.1, read as the reverse complement.
TACAATCCATTGGGTCTTTTCCCTGTTTGTAAATTAGTGAGATAGATGCTTGGAGCATGTGTTCTGGGAATGAAGCCCCCGCTAGCACTGCAATAAACATCCGTAGCAAATAAAAGGCCAGAAGCTTGAAACAGTACATTTCTTATAATACAGGTTAGAGAATCCATCCGGGCCCGGGGCCTTAGATGGCTTCAGGTGTTTGATCACCTGTGTTAGCTCTTCCAATGTGAAATCTTTCACCAGTCTCTCCTTCTCCAATTCGCTCAACCTGGGCAGATTTGAATCTGCCAGAAATTCTTTCAGAGCCCGCTTTATGTTACATTTTGTGCCACCTTCTCTCCATTATATAGCTCTTCATAAAACTCTTTGAACTCCTCTACAATACATTTTAGATTAGAGGAAGTGACCCCTGATTTTAGTCTAATTGCCTGGATGTTATAATTTGAGTGCCTGTTTCTTAGCCTATTTGCTAGCCCTTGCTTTCTTGCTTGCTTGCTTTCTTGAAAAATGTCCTCCTTGACCAACTCAGAGAATTATCAGCCCGGGAGGTTAGGAGTAGATTTAATTCAATTCTAGTATTTTTCAGTTCCTTTAGGGTTTCTGGTCTACCATCTTGTTTGTGTCTATTGGAAAGCTCCTCCAATTTTGCTGTAGTTTGACTATTTTTGCGTTTATCTCTCGTTTTCTCCTTGCTGCTATGTTAATCAGTAAAACCCTTAGGGTTGCTTTGTGTGCTTCCCAGAGAATCGATTGAGAATCAACACTATTTTTATTTAAACTGAAAAATGGATCTATTTCCTTACCAATTGACTGATCGACTTCTGGGATTTTCAGCATAGATTCATTCAGCTTCCAATTTGCTTTAGGTCTGTCTAGGTTAATTTGAGAGCACCTTAGCTCTATACGTGCATGATCTGACCATTAAATATCATGGACCCCAGCATAAGAGATCTTCGGGACCAGTCTGCTCGATATAAAGAAGTAGAATAAGATAAATGAAACCGCAGTCACCATACTTTGACAGAAAATTGACAGGTGCTCTGGAGGATAATGAGATTATAATAGCAGTGTTGATCAAAAGAAAGATCAGAAAGTTTCCCCCTATAGTAAGCACTCTATGCCATATATAATATATCTATAAATGGACTTGATATCCTAGCAGTGAATTACTGCAAAACAGGTCTAATGACCCAGAATCACCGGAGAAACCAAAAAATAATACAATTTTATTACTTCTACATTGAAATTAAAAACACATATACATTATTAAAAGTCCCCATACTAGTGTGGCGTAAAGAGTATATCATCGAAATAGGTATGCCTAAATAGCTAATACCCAAAAAAACTCTTTATAAACATCCAAAGTCTTAATAAAAGTGATTGACCAGATTAGCAACGGATCTCTAGGTATTGAGGCTAGAATATATCTATAACCTAAGTCAGGTATATATCTTCATCAGAAATCAACATATCAAAATGATCACATACCTAGGAGATATCACTCAGAGAATATTAATATAAATAAAGGATCAGCGGGTGTATACCTATTTAAGGGTGATCTAAATGGTATTGGTTGTGTCAGAATTACCACATAAATTTTGTATAGTAATAAACACAGGATAGTAGTCCCCTGTGTCTTCTGTGAGAATATAATTGCATACTGAGGTATTACATAGTATAGTGTATGTCTTTGGGGTGAATAATAACCCTCAATGGGTATAATGTCTATAGCAGGGCGGCAAATTTATGTTGGTGTTTCTCTCAGTATATCTCATACCAGGATGTCAGTATCATGCCGTATTCTCCCTGCACAAAACGGTCCCAGAAGTTGTTTTCAGGTAGACATATAACACACAGCGAAACAAGATATTCAATATAATTCAAAGTGAATAGTCACTAAGGGGCCTATGCAGAGAGCTGCGAGAAGCCCTATCTCGCCAGTTTTTTGCCAAATATGCCTACAGCAATTCAGTAAATGGCGAAAAACTGGCGAGATGAGGAAAATCCGCCAGTTTTTGTTTCTGGAAAGAAAAACTCGCCGCGCGGGTGGCGAGAAGCAATATCTCGCCAGTTTTAAAACCCGCCGTATTCTAGTAGCCCTGATCAGCATCTCGGCGCTGATCGCGGCTATAAAATGGAGAGATTTTCTCCAAATCGTTCCGTCAACAAAAGTTGGCAAGAAACTGGAGCTGAGCGGCGATAGGGGACATAGAAAAAAAATCTGGCCCTTTTCCTGCCTCGGATTGATGCAGGGGGGCTCCAGAGCTGATACCCAGGAATATCAGCACCGAAGCCCCCCCCCCATGCATCCGAAGCAGGAATAATGCATTAATAGCCCAATTCATTACCTTAGCGGCCAAACGCGAAGGCAATGAAGGGGTTAACCATCCATTACCATGCTTTCTGTGGGGAGCGGCAGTGGATTAAGGGGGTATTTGGAATTTGGGGGGTGTTTATGGTTTCCGGGGGTGTTGCGGGTCAACTTTACCCCTTCATTACCATAGTGGTTAATACAGCAACAGTCATGAAGGGGTTAAGCCCGCAAGCGACCCACCCGCAACCCATAAACAACCACTGTGGGGGCGATTAAACACTACACCCATCCCTGCTAACCACAATATATATATATATATATATATATATATATATATATATATATATATATATTTACATATATATATATATATATATTATTTTACATATATATATATATTATTTTACATATATCTTTATACATGTATGTAAAATATAAGTATGATTAAGCAACCTACAAAGAAATGAGAAAGGATATGCATGTAGCTATTTAAAACATCCGATCTGCAATTGACAACATCACTGCCAAATTAAAAACAAAGCCAAAAGAAAATAAAAACACATCTCATAAGAGAATAAAGCAAGCACCTTTCCAAAGCAGTAAAGAGTAAATTGGTAAAAAACTTACTATTGAACAATATGTACATGAAGCAAATAATATTTACATCATGTACACAATTGCAATCAATGCTCCAAAACAAATACACGCTTGAAAGTAAACATTCTATATAAACAAAGCAAGTCGACAATAATAAATTAACACACAAGTAATGCCATCCGAAATACATTACAAGCAAATGTAAACAAAAATCCCTGTTGAAGATTGCTAGACAAACACAAAACCAGTGCAGAAACAAATTTATTCCTAAGTAACACGATCATAAACAATCTAAATGCACCAATTAAGCCACATTAAACAATTAAGGCAAGGTCCCAACATATACCCATGCAATCATAATCATCTGAAATGAAAGAAGTAATTCTACATTACACTGCACAAACAAAATAGTAAGCAAACAGGGAAAAGACTTGTAGAAGACATGAAAAAATGCAATAAACATTTGAAAAACAACCCTTTAATAAACATGTATGTATATAGCTCAAGAGGGATATATATACATACATGGGCATGAATAGAACATTAAAAAAATAAATCCGACTTGTGAGAAAAAAACAAAAAACAACATTACAAATTAAATAAAATACATTTCTTGACTTTACTTACCATTAGATGACCAATGACCGACTTGAGGGAAAACCGCTATGTCTGCAACACATCCAAAGACAGGAACCAGCAACCCATAAAATAATAAACCTTTGTAATCCAATGTGGTGTCTTCTTTCTTGTCTTTATAATCCATACCGTCTGTGGTCATCTTTTCGGGGTCTTCTTCACCGTCTGCGGGGTCTTCGGGGTCTTCTGGCTTCTTCTTCTTTGACGTAGGTCCATCTTCTTCTGAGGGGAGGTCCTCTCCCCACGGCGTCAAGCTGGAAAATGAGACGACATAGGCTTTTATAGGTCTATGACGTCACATTTTGCATCAAATGGTTCTCACGGTCCTGATTGGTCCGTGAAAAGCATGTGATTTTGGATATGGCTAACACAAATGATGACGTCATTTAAAGGAAATGAAGCCAGCCAATCAGAATGTCTGTGCTTCATTTTCCCTTTAACATGACGTCAAAAAAAACAACATGGCGCCGTCACATGGGACTACAGCCAATGAGATCGTTGATTTAGTTTCCACGATCTCATTGGCTGTAGTCCCATGTGACGGGGCACAGTTTATTTTGTTAACGTCATGTTAAAGGGAAATGAAGCACAGCCATTCTGATTGGCTGGCATCATTTCCTTTAAATGACGTCATCATTTGTGTTAGCCATAGCCAAAATCACATGCTTTTCACGGACCAATCAGGACCGTGAGAACCATTTGATGCAAAATGTGATGTTATAGGCCTTTAAAAGCCTATGTTGTCTCATTTTCCAGCTTGATGCCATTTTCCAGCTTGATGTAGTGTGGATAATTGGAATCAATTAACATACATTGATATGTAACATATATATAAAAATTACACACAGGTTTGCCTATGCCTATTATCCACACTATAAATTGATGCCCACCCACAAGGGATGTTAATCTGCTCCTGAGGAAGCTGTCTATGTACAGCGAAACACATAGAGCTTTGTCGTCAGTCTGCTGCAGCTGCCCCCCAAGTGAAGACGTTCGAGTTGCTGTTGAGCTGCTGCTATCTGTCTTCCCCGCTCCCAACCGGATGTCGTCACCCGTATACCGGAAGTGACGTCACACGCCATCCATCGGCGGCGAGGCGGGAGCTCAAGGAGGACAGTACAGCAAGCTTTTCCACACGGGACCAGCTCTCTACTGTCGCACGATACCCTTATGTGTACATTTATTATGTACTTATTGTAAGTACATTTCTTATCTTATTTGATGCGATAAACCTTGTCATTTGCGATCTACACTATAGTCCGTTTCTATCTTACATGAACAACACACTCTGTCTGGATCTGAGTTCACGCTACCTGTATGATCTCCGTTTGGAGTTACCTCTCATCCTGAACCTCCCTCTGCTGAAGATCCAGTTTCATATATCCTGACAGTGTCAGACCATTGCCCTTGTTTATTCCACTTGTTGTAAGTAGGAATTTCTACAGAGCCAAGAATTCATTACATTTCATGATGTGTTAATATACTGCACCATTACTGTTTTATCTTTTATTTTTTGGTGTGTTCCCGAAATCACCGCTCCCTTCCCATCCCGGACCAAGATTGCTTTGTAAGGAATCCTTACATATTCCTTGGAAGGTTGAGAAGTATTTTGGCTACACATCATTTTCACAGTGTTTATATATTTTTTCACTTTAATATTTTTTGTGGGTGTTTTTAGCGCTGATTCAAATCACTTGGGTTCATATGCCATAGTGTGATACAGTCTCTGCATACAATAATAAGGGTTTTGCTTATCTTAGTCCTTTTTGGAGCAGACATCCCTGCTTCAGCACGGTCTCTCCTCCTTTCTTCCTAGGGGAACTCAGCCCCACATTGAGCCCAGAGAACTCCTCTGAAGGTCCTCTATATCAGCTTCCGCAGCTGGAGAGCACTTCTATCCCCCCCATCCCTTCTCTGGGGAAAACAGTCTCTCTCTCTCTGTATCACTTTCTGCTTTTTTTTAAACCTGCAGTCTCTCAGGAATCCTGCTTAATTCGGCTGAAGGTGCATGCAGTTCTCTAAAAGTAGGTTAACTGGTTGAGTGCTGGACGATACACATATCCTCCATTCCAGCCTACTGAGTCAGTGACTCTGTCACAACTGTTACTATCATTTCTAGGGAGAAAGACTAAGTAATTCACACAGTTGAAGCTCTCCATAGAAATAGATCAGAACAAAGGTAGGGGATTAGTTAAATGAATCAGTTATCAGGTCTGAGCCCCAGGCACTGTTTCTGTTGGCTGTCTGCCTTGTGTTAAAAGATAGCCACCAAGGGGTATATAAGGGGTGCTGCTGATCAGAGAATCAGTTATCCATCAGAAAGAAGTCCACCTCTGGGAAGGAGTGCAGAGTTTGCAGGAGTCAATCTCTGGAAAGGAGTGTGGAGACTATCAGAGTGAGAGACATTCTGGGAAGGAGTGTGGAGTTGGACTGTGACCAGCTGGAGGTTCATGTCAGAGTGGCTGCTGTGTGCAACACTCTGATATCCTGAAGCAGAGAAGTGGACATGGGAAACCCATTTGAAGGGGGTCCCTACCCTACCTAGGAAAGGTAGATCTCATTCCCCTTACACCCCCGTAAGTGTGTATATTTTTGTATTTTGTAGTTCTGTGTGTTTCCAAGGAGTTATCCAAAACAAACCTCATTTTATTTCATTACTGTGTTTTGCCCTGTGATTGATCCCTTAAATATAAATGGTGTTAAAAGTCCTGGTCTACCGTGACAGTTAGCCACCGTTAGATGTTGACCATTAATTGTGTCTACCAGTATAAAGTGCCTGCCCTCTCTATCTTCCTTAACCTGCTCCACTATGAAGGGGAATCTGTTGTGGAACAGCACCGCCACTCCTCTCTTTTTACACCCTGCCGAGGCCAAGAAGAACTGTCTGAATTGTTTATCGAAGTATTTGGGGGAACTTTTTTTTTGACTAAAGTGTGTTTCTTGGAGTAGAACAATATCTGCATGTTTTTTTTGTAGTCGGCTAATGCTATATGTCATTTGCTGTTGAGGCCCTTCACGTTATGAGATTATGTTTACCGACATTTAAACCTTTCTGACTAGCTGCTTAAGTACTCCAACTGAAGACACAGACCACACACCCAGTGACAATAAAAGTGAATTTTTATAGAATGAAAAACTTTCCATTTGGAACGGTAAGGGAAGGTAGGACAAAACTTTGGGCTATAGAGGGGAAACAAGAAAAAAGGGGATAACTTGGGTGAACCAGACGTCGTCCGTGATGACCCTGGTTCAGTTGCCCTTGTGATTAGCCTGTCAACTGGGATACCCAGTGAGGGTGTCCAGTGATCCGAGTGACCCCGGATCTCAGGAACCCAAGGGACTTGGTTGGGGAGATGGAGAAGCTCCATGTTACCTGTCATAAGGCGCAAGTGAGCAGTCGGGACAGCCTGAACCATGGCACTCTAACATACATTTATTAATATCATGAAAAGCAGTCAAACGAATGATATAACCATTTTCCAACATTTCCCATAGATCAGCACAGTAACGCTCTCAGCATTTGTGATGTTCCCTTCCTTGGGGCCCTTTAAGTCCGTATTTGACCTGAAAATCTAACCTATTGTATATTTATATTTAGTATCTCCTGTTCTGAAGGGCGTGCCAAGGCACCTCTGTTAGCTCCCCTCTCTGGAAGTCACGAAGATGTCTAGCTCCAAGACCACTAGTGTGCCTACCAGAGTGTTTGTGACTCATCTGACTATGTATATTGTGATGCCCTATTTCTTATTGCACCACCATTATCTCGCGCATGCACATGGAGGCGGGGTGGGGGCGTATACAGCCATTACCAGTGTCCATCCCTCTTTTTGGGGCACTCCCCTATGGGCGTTCCCTATGAGTGGATGTGAGGACTGCATTATGGCCAGTCACTCCCCAATGCTGGGCCTCAGAGCGCATGCGCTAGATGGTAAGTTTTCATTGGCCGCGGTTGAGCTGTGACGTCATAGGTACCGCGAGATTTGGCAGCCATTGCTATTTAAATGTTCTGTATATCGTGTGAAAGCACTTCTTGATAAAGTGCTAGACACGAAACGCGTAGAAGGGCTGCATCCCTTGTTTTTATGACTCTTCAATAAAGATTGTTTTTTGGCCAGACCTGTTCTTCTCTTTGGATCGTGGTGCGCTGCATTCTCTTCTATTTGCTGACTATGTATTGGATAGATTCAGTTGAAACCTGACCTAGACTTTCCTTTCCTTCTGAGGCACCACGACCAATGCATTTCTGAGCCTTATCACTACTGGGCTCAGTGGTCACCTGCGGCCAACCTTGGCACCATGTCAGACTGACTACTGACCTTATCTAACCTCACTGGTCTATAGGCCAAGATAACTAGTTAATAACAAATAGTGGTACCCGCTGTAACCGTAGCATCTGTAACTTAAGTAAAACCAGAGTGACAGTCTACCTATCTTTCTTCTCTCCCTCGCTAATCATTCTTGTGTGTGTGTCACTTCCATGGCAACCTATATCTAGCCTATTGGGTATACCCACCGTGGGGTTTCTCCTACCATGAGTGCCTGGAAACTCCCTCTCTGTGTCTTTATACCTCTTTTGTAGCCATAATGTACCAACCCATACAGACCAACCCAGAAACCAGCACAGAGCCCCCCAAAAAGATCCATATATGTCCCGTTACATATCAACACATAATTAGGTGCACCACATATGTACAGTGGCGGCCGCCTTTATCCTAGTGCGGCCGTAGTGGCGCAACTCTGATAACCGCGGGCAGATGCAGTATGTTTTTTTTTCCGGAGTATATTGCGGTATTTTTGCACTCGTAATATTAGCATTTTATTAGAGCTGTCTGCAATACTGCAATACCGTCTAAAAACTCAGGGGGCGTTAGTGAGCTGTTGTCTTCGAAGTCTAATACTTTAGCAGTTCAACCTACGTTAGTAAACAGTCTGCGTGTGCGCTCGCAGTAATTGTAAATTTGCACATTTATACATGCATGTGCAGTGCTGTACTGTATGTCTCATTTGAAAATTGTTGAAACGCATAGGCGTGTGCTGTAACAGTATCACAATTCAGCAAATACAGCACTCTCCCCTCGCTCGCCCCCGCACACACAGGATAATTTACTGCACTGCAGTATTTCAACTTCTGATCTCATCTCCAGTACAGTACACCTCTCCCACACCATTCCTTTGAATGTGTGTCTTTCTGGTTTCAATCACATTCCTGCTTGATAGCTGATGATTACTGCGCATGCGTCTGTAACTTCACCACTGCTTGCTTGCGAAGTTCAAGAGTGAGTGACCAAAAAAAATAATATATATGTTTTTTCTCCTCGTTTTTTATTTTTATTTTCTCTACAAGCCTGCCTAAACCATCTTGATATTACGATATTCAATCTGTGCTGTAGCTTTTGACTGCGACACTGTGCGTTTGACTGCACATGGTTGATTTGTGTGCTTTTTATGTATTTGGGGGTGTAGGGATCAAATTATTATGATAACCTGCCTTTTGAAAATATGCCATTTCTTTTAACTGCAGTACAGCTAATCCTTCATGCAGCTGTACCCCATTCCCCCCCCCCCACACACACAAGGCTCGCTCAAGGATTTGAACCTCTTATCGACAGACACCTCTCCAGAACCATTCCGTTTCTAAAGCTTGCCATTGTGTTTTTAATTGTCCGTCCCTAGCCGAGCATCACCTCTCTGCGCCTGCGTGTAATCCTCTTTGGGATGGGAGCTACAGTACATAGCTGATGATTACTGCGCATGCGTCTGTAACTTCACCACTGCTTGCTTGCGAAGTTCGAGTGAGTGACCAAAAAAATATATATTTTTTTTTTCTCCTCATTTTTTATTTTTATTTTCTCCACAAGCCTGCCTAAACCATCTTGATATTACGATATTCAATCTGTGCTGTAGCTTTTGACTGCGACAATGTGCGTTTGACTGCACATGGTTGATTTGTGTGCTTTTTATGTATTTGGGGGTGTAGGGATCAAATTATTATGATGCCCTGCCTTTTGAAAATATGCCATTTCTTTGAACTGCAGTACTGCTAATCCTTCATGCAGCTGTACCCTGTACCCCCCTCCCCCACGCACACACACAAGGCTCGCTCAAGGATTTGAACCTCTTATCGACAGACACCTCTCCAGAACCATTCCGTTTGTAAAGCTTGCCATTGTGTTTTTAATCATCCGTCCCTAGCCGAGCACCACCTCTCTGCGCCTGCGTGCCTAATTTTCCTATTGTTGGCTTTGAGTCACCTCTCTGTAATCCTCTTTGGGAAGGGAGCTAGCTGATGATTACTGCGCATGACTCACCCATCCACCCCCCAACCCTTTGAGGCTTTGTTTACGGTAACGCTTTTGATAATCCCTTCTCGAATTTGATATGTAAATCTGATTTGCACAGCACTGTGAAATTGAGAGTTAAAAAAACCATTATCCGATTCATGTTGTTGATGAAGTAAATTACCACATTTTTGTCATTCTTTCTTTTTCTTTGGTGTAGGTGTGGGGGGGGGGGTTGTCAATGATTATTATTATCATGAATGTAAAGAAATATTTATTTTATTATATCAGGAACAAAAAATACAAATGTACAAATAATCATGAATAATACAAAATGCAATCTTTATTCAGTTCTTCTGTCAGATGAAAATTGAGGGCCGGTGGATACTCATGAATAATGCACATTGATAATAATATTAATTAATAATATATAATATATAATAATATATATATAATAATATAATTTTTTCCGTCTTCATCTTCTTCCTCATTCTTTGTACAGTACAGTAGTTAATTGAGAGAGGAGAGGTTTTGTGTACATCATGACTGCAGTTTAGATACTGTACAATTAACTGTACAAACAGTTCACAAACTTTACACGATACCCCCCCTCTCCCCAAGTCCATCCTTTTTTTCTGAAAAGACAAGAAAACAAAAAATTAGTGTAGTTATGTGCATACTGTATTATGGCATTGTGTGCTGTATAGTACTGTCAAACTAGTCTATACTGGAACTACTGTATACTGTGACTACTGTTAAATACTTTGTAACCAGATGGCTGGTGCTGCTCTCTCAGGGAAAACAAATCGGTGCCATACTTACCTGTATCATACTGTACTTACAATACTACAGTACAGTACTATACCATACTACCTTCCTGATGCTTGCCCATTACGCGCGATCACAATGGGCAACACAGTCGCAATATGGTCAATATATTTATTGCAACGAGTACATCGTTCCAAAAACTCATTATGCCTTGCACCAACTAATCCTTTTTGGAGGGTTTCACGAATTTTCGGATATGGTCCTTCAGCTGATGCCAGACCATTTCGATAGGATTGAAGTCTGGCGACCTGTCATTGGAGGGGGGAAAAAAGGACAATTAGTTAAAGAGATACAGAACACAGTAAAAACAGTGGGAAAAAATGAGACACGGTTACCGCACTTACTCCGCTGGCGTCTTCACCCAGTTGATACCGCGCTCAAGGATATGCGCTGTTGACGCGGTGTGCTTCGGATCGTTGTCCTGGTAGAAACGGTGACCATCCGGGAACTCACGTGGGATGTATTCCACAATCTCAGGCACAATCTTCTCTTGGAAGAAAGCTTTATTCATGATACCTTTAACAAGAAAAAAAAAGTGCTCAAAAAACTGCACACTAGTACAGTACAGTGCATAAGGCAAAAGCGTGTGACATACATTTTACTGTACCTTCAAAGATGACGATGCATCCGTGTCCACGCCTAGAGATGGCACGCCACACATGCATCTTCACTGGGTGTTTTGGACGCAGCTTCATAGATATGCGACCTTTTTTTGTGGAAAGCGGCCTCCCTAGCCATAGGCGGGGGGGCTTCATGACCAGGGGGGTCTGGCCTTCCCCTCACTGGCCCGCCCCCACACCTCTCTCCCCAGCACAGGGGAGGAGTTACCAGAAGGCCTACTTAAGGCCAGGCTGGCGGGCCGCACGTCCTCTTTTGCTGCCCGCCAGACGATTTGGTTGACCTGCTCAGACCCACACTGGTAATGTAGATGTCCTCCCTCCCGGCTGCCTGGTGAGGAGAGGTGGTCTCGGGAGGGAGAAGGGGTCTGACGGGTTGGTTCACTGGCCCCCCCCATATTTCGTGGTCTTGGGCAGAGCCCTCTCCACCCCTTCATCTTACCCCCGATCCGCGGCGGCTGGCGGTGGGAGGGGTGGTCTCTGGGGGGCAGAAGGGGCCTGACGGGTTTTTCCCCGCTTCTTCCGCTGGGGGTGGGGGCTATCTGCTCCCGCAGCGTTGTGCGGGCGGGTGCCTCTTCCATCCTATCCTCTGATCCCTGCAGTGGATGCCCGGCGGGTAGGGGCAGAAGGGTGCTGGTTGTGGTGAGGGGTGTCCGGCCGAGGCATGCAGCCCGCGCAGAAATTCGCCGCGTGTGTCCCATGCGGGCTTTTGAAGGGGGTCGGGCGGCTGCTCGCGGCCCGCTCGGGGGCTGGGGCGCAGTCCCACGTGGTGCGGGCAGCAGCAGGCACCACGTGGTGCGGGCCTTCCTTCTCCCGATGGGGAGCGTAGCGCGGGCAGAGGCCCCTCCTACCCCCTCCTTTCGTTTAGTGGTCTCGGGGCAGGGGGTTGTGGTGGACCGGCCATCTATGCGGTTGGAGATGCGGCTGCTCCCGCGGCCCCCACTCCCACACCTGTGGGGTCGTTAAAATATATGTGTGAGGAGGGGTGTACAGGGGGGCCGGCCGGGATAAATCTATAATAAATAAATAACGTGGTAAGGGTATATGTGTGTGGTATGGGTATATATGTGTGGTATGGGTATATATGTGTGGTATGGGTATATATATGTGTGTGGTATGGGTATATGTGTGTGGTATGGGTATATATGTATATATGTGTGTGGTATGGGTATATATGTATATACGTGTGTGGTATGGGTATATATATATATATGTGTGTTATGGGTATATATATATGTGTGTGGTATGGGTATATATATATATATGTGTGTGTGGGTATATATGTGGAAATATGTATAGGTATTTATGGGTGTTATGTGCAGATATGTGGGTGTGTATGTATATGTGTATATGTGTATGTATAAATATGTATATACGTATGTGTATGTATACGTAGGTGGATATATATGTGTATACATTTTGTTAGGATACGCAGACAGACATAGGTGTTTGTGCGTTTACGCATATATATATGTATGTATATATAGGCATGTATACGTAGGTGGATATATATATATATGCAAGTATATGCTAGTGCAGCCGCTCTTAGTGGTTGCGGCCCTGGCCCGGGGGTAGGCGCGATGGTGGAGGGCGGTCAAGGTTGGCGCTTCACAGTCTGCTCCCGCAGTTTAAGTTTCGGCATGGGGGACACACACTGATGCGCTCAGGGCATGGGCAAGTGGGTGCCTGACTCTGCTCCCGGCGGCAGTTGCCCGCCCGCGCGGGGGGACGGGGAAGTCGGGGCAGATAGGCTGGCACAAGCTTCCCATATGGGGGAGCGGACTCTGGTTGGCGGGGGAGCCTGTCCCCTAGACCCTCTTATGGTCTCATACTCAGAATATGCAGCATTGGGAATTATATGGTGTCAATAGAGCTGTTTATCTTGTGACATTATAAGCTATACAGTATAAATATACTCTAGTAAATATTAGATGATAATTACTTGTTAATGGGAATCACAATGTTTAGCATTTATGCTTGGTTACTTTTATCTGAATTCCCCAATTAATTCATGTGGATGGACGCATGTGGATGCGTGCGTGCGGAGGCGCATGTGTGGGTGGATAGGTGGGTGGGCACAGGTAGATGGATATGTGTAGCCACATGGGGATGAGTGTATGTAGGCACAGGTGGATGTATATGTGTGTAGGACATACTTGAAAATGAGAGGTAACTCAATGTATTACTTCCTGGTAAAATATTTTATAAATAAATAAACGTAGATGTGTGCGTGTGAGAGTGTAGGGGCACACGTAGATGTGCGCTTGTGTGTAGGGGCACGTAGATGTGTGCGTGTGTATGAGCACACGTAGATGTGTGCGGGTATGTATGGGCACACGTAGATGTGTGCGAGTGCGTATGGGCACACGTAGACAGGTGCAGGTGTGTATGGGCACACGTGGATGCGAGCGTGTATATGGTAGAAAGGGGGGGGGGTGATAGACAGCACTCTGACACAATGACTCAGCAAGGTTGCAGGGTGCACGGAACAGGAAGGGACTTTAATTCCCTTCAGATGTACTAACAAACAAAAAAATAGTACCAGCACTCTCTGTCTCACAGCTACAGATATAAGCGAGTACCAGTGTAGGGAATATGAAAAATTTAATGACACTAATAATAAACTGAAAATATAGCAACAATAGCCAATACGCCAATGCAAGAATAAATATCACCATAGAGAAAATCAAAAATATAACCAAGATCCACTCAGACTTTTTTGGAGACTCCCAAATTGGGATGTTACAGGTGTCTTAACTGCAGTCAATGCAATAGTTTACAGGAGGGCCACACGTTTCGACATCCCCACACTGGACAGACCTACAATATTAAGAACTTTTACACTTGTACGTCTAAGAATGTAGTGTACCTCATTAAATGCCCCTGTGGCCTTGGTTATGTGGGAGAAACAACACAACAGGTAAAGGACCGGATTCGACAGCACAAAGCGGCCATTCGTAGGGGTGACCCTGACGCTTCGGTGGACCATCACTTCACACAAGCTGGGCATAATGTGAGTCAACTGAGGTTCCAGGTCATAGATGGTGTGGGGAGAAAGAGACGTGGTGGGGACCTTCAGAGGTCTTTATTGCAGAAAGAGACACTATGGATAAGACGTTTGGACACTGTAAGTCCCAGGGGCATTAATAAGGAATTAGACCTTAGCTGCTATTGTTAATCTTTTGATATTTGCATCACCCCAGGAAGTGCCATCTGTCACTCCTAGTAACCCTCATGGGTCCTGCAGGACACCCTCCCCACCAGACCTGGACCAGCATTCAGTATACGACCATTGCTCATTATTCTTGAAGTATGGGTCAAGTGCTATAAGGGTTAATGTTCTGCCTGTGATCCATCCTGTTATCTTAGTTGTCTCTATCCACCTCTAATTAGACCCTTTACAGCAGGTGAGCTGATGTTTTCTTTGACATCTTATACCCTAGAGGGATTTGGACCCGTCTTTGGTACTTAGGTGTGGATGTGATTTTTTAACCTTTTTTAAGCCCTCTCATTTGGTCTCTCTCTTTTTAGGGGGCTGTCTGTCAATTTTTAGCTATTTAGGTATATACCTGAATAGCCTGTCATTGCTTTAATACTTATGTTTTGCCTTCTGTTTGGTTTGGGTGTCTTTACAGGAGTACCCAAGTGTGTTACTGCAGAGCACTATGTGCCAGCAACAAGAATGCAAGCAGCACAACCTTCCCGTCTGCTCAGAGGCTGCAAAGATCAAGTACTGTGTGATCGGGACCTTGCACATGCGCAGTGAGTGACTAGTAGCAGGAACATGATTTACATATCTTCAAAGGCAGCTGAGACAGAAGCACTCTATGCTGTTCAAAGACTATTCACACAGAATCCTGCGCTTGCTCAGTGACATTCCTCATGAGCAGTGAAGGGGAAAAGTATGCACAGGCGCTCTCGTGACTTGCCACGTCTGCAGCTTTCTGTGGAGGACCCTGTCAGTGACGTCACCAGCCAGACGACAGGAGCTGTTAATCCTCTCTACTACTTAAAGCAATGAATTCAGCTTGTTCAATCCCAAGCACTCGACAGGGCACCAGGAAGAGGGTTTGCTTATACTTGTTCACTGATTGACATCTGATATCTGCATATGTTCTGTGTCTTTTACAATATTCTTGTATCTACATTCATTGTTTGATATTTGATATCTGCTTATGTGATTTGCCCTCTTTAGATTTATATCATTAGCTGAGTGTGGGATTATTTGACAGTGGGGAGGGAAGGCTTAGGGAAGTACCTCTGGGACCCTTTGGGACCAGGGGGAATGGGCCAGATGAAGAGGTCACCCCTCGAAACGTCGCCCCCCTAGTTTGTTTTCTTTTTTCCATTTTTGTGATTTTTTGCTTTTCTTTTGTGTTTTTTCCCCTTCTCCTTCTTTCCCCTCTACCCCCTTTAATTTTTGATTTTCTCTATGGTGATATTTATTCTTGCATTGGCGTATTGGCTATTGTTGCTATATTTTCAGTTTATTATTAGTGTCATTAAATTATTCATATTCCCTACACTGGTATTCGCTTATATCTGTAGCTGTGAGACAGAGAGTGCAGGTACTATTTTTTGGTTCGCGCGTGTATATGGGCACACATGGATGCGCGCGTGTGTATGGGCACACATGGATGCGCGCGTGTGTATGGGCACAAGTGGATGCGCGCGCGTGTATGGGCACACGTGGATGCGTGCGTGTGTATGGGCACACGTAGATGCGCGTGTGTGTATGGGCACACGTAGATGCGCGTGTGTGTATGGGCACACGTAGATGCGCGCGTGTGTATGGGTACACGTAGATGCGCGCGTGTATGGGCACACGTAGATGTGCGCGTGTGTATGGGCACACGTAGATGCGCGCATGTGTATGGGCATACGTAGATGCGCGCGTGTGTATGGGCACACGTAGATGCGCGCGTGTGTATGGGCACACGTAGATGTGCGCGTGTGTATGGGCACACGTAGATGCGCACGTGTGTATGGGCACACGTAGATGCGCGCGTGTGAATGGGCACACGTAGATGCGCGCGTGTTTATGGGCACACGTAGATGCACGCGTGCGTATAGGCACGCGGAGTGGCGCGCGTGTGTATGGGCACGCAAAGAGGCGCGCGTGTGTATGGGCACGCGGAGAGGTGCGCGTGCGTATGGGCACGCGGAGATGCGCGCGTATGTATATGGGCACGCGGAGATGCGCGCGTGTGTATATGGGCACGCGGAGATGCGCGTGTGTGTATATGGGCACGGGGAGTTGCGCACGTGTGTATATGGGCACACGGAGATGCGCAGGTGTGTATATGGGCACAAGGAGATGCGCGCGTGTGTATATGGGCACAAGGAGATGCACGCGTGTGTATATGGGCACACGGAGATGCGCGCATGTGTATATGGGCACACGGAGATGTCCGCGTGTGTACATGGGCACACGGAGATGCGCGCTTGTGTATATGGGCACACGGAGATGCGCACTTGTGTATATGGGCACACTTGGGGGCGTGCGTATGGGCATATGTAGAGGCGTGCGGGCACTCGTAGATGCGTACGGGCGCGTGGGTATATGTGCGGTGCGTGCGTTCGGGCATGTGGGGCTGTAGACATGTGCATGGGCACATGGGGATGCGCTGGGGCGCGTAGACATGTGCATGTGTACGTGGGGATGTAAGCAGGTGTGTAGGCTGGGCACATGTAGATGTATACAGGTGTATGGGCACGGGTAGAGGAATAAACTCTTAAGCCTCTCAGGTTTTAGATAAGTAAATGTTACTGCAGTTATAATAATGAGTAAGGGAATTGCATGGCGCTGCAGGGGCAATGGGGACAGAGGTACGGTTATAGTTGTGCCACATGTTGATAGCGAATCGGTTTGAACGGGGTAGAGGAAAGTTTATTGATTTTGAGCTGATCTTGTCTACCTCTGTCCAGCCAGGTGACATACTCTTTAAAATTGGTTTAGCAGCAATTTGCACTGCATTTCCGTTAAATAGTTCTTCAGGAGTTCTGTTAATGTGACCGTTTTTTATTTAAGCTGTCTAATAGTGGATGCGGTTTTGATAGTTGATTCGGGTATTGGGTTAATGTTCGTTTGACAGAGGTGTGGTGCTGCCTTGAGAACAAAGTTAAACAGCACAGATGGTGTGAGGTGCTGGTGACTCAAAGGACGGTGTACACACCTCAAGACACTTTGAGTCAATCAGAGGTATTACCTCATCCCATGATATGGTGAAAGGTGACCCCCACCTACGTTATGGTCCCCTGGCCAGGTATGGTGGGGTGGGAGGCGTTATGGTCCCTTGGCCAGGTATGGTGGCAGGGGAGGCTGGTTTAAGGGTGCGCTTGAATGTTCTTGCTAGTGCAGGCCCGAGCAGAGGTGTGATTTTCAAGCACGGAACAGGACAGCGCTCTGTTGATGTTTGCATGGCTTATTTCAGCGGTGTTCTTTGTTTTCCCTTCTTGGATTTATGGCGGCTCTGGGGGTCAGCATAGTTGGCCTAGCTTAGCGCGCCATTTAGACAGTCTTGGCAAGCACACATCGCAGCGTAGTTACAGTTAAGGTCTGGGGCACGCGCAGTTCAGTGGGTATCTTCCGCGCGAGGCGATAACTTAACGTGGTTGGACCGGCGGCTGTGTGCATTGTTTCAAGCAGGCCAGCGCATGGTGGCAGACAAGGCCGTGGTGGCTTCTCCACAGGTCACGCGTTGGGCAGGAGTCAGGCGCCAGGGTCGCTCCCCGTGGGAAGGGGGCGTTGCAGCGCAGGGTGCGGCAGCGCGATGCGTGATGCAGGAGTTAGGAGCCGCGGGCAGGGTGGCGGCCTTCGTCCACAGGCCACAAGGCAGGGCATCATGGTGGGTATGTCGGCCCCAGCAGTGATGGGGAGGCTCACGGCCACTGTGATGCAGGACAAGGCAGTTCGGCGCGGAGGTCGGGCCCCAGCGGCGAGGGGGAGTCCTCCTGCTGCTGTGACGCGGGACAGGGTGTCACGGC
Organism: Ascaphus truei; assembly: GCF_040206685.1. Lineage (NCBI taxonomy): Eukaryota > Metazoa > Chordata > Amphibia > Anura > Ascaphidae > Ascaphus > Ascaphus truei. The sequence continues at coordinate 196,380,348 of NC_134485.1, read as the reverse complement.
ACGCCATCGTCCGCCCGCTGCCGACGCGGGCGGTGTCACTGTATGGGGATCACCTGCAGAATCGGCAGGGTTGAGACGACCAGGACGCCACCCACAACCGCGGGCGACGCCAATGCTTTACTCGACGGACGTAGCAGCAGCTGAAAGCCCCAGATGCCGGGTAAGGAACCTGCGGCGGTAAAGAGGGGGCAGTTGCACATCAGGGCGAGCGCGTTTAGGAATTGGGTTGGAGGCAGAAGTCCCAGATGTCGGGGTAAGGCGGGCAACACCAGGGCCTGCGCTGGCTCTACACTAGTGGCGGAGGGGACGGCAGGGAAGGTAATTTTCACGGCATCGTTAATAGGCTACTGAAAGCTTTGGAGCCTCAGGTGTTAGTCTCCTTCGGCGCAGGGATGACAACAGGAGCAGGGAAGCCAGGCGCAGCATTATTTGCGGCAGCATGGGGGGCATATCGGTGGGGCGGTTGACGGTGGCACCAGATCCTGCTCCGGCAGCCTCCAGCCTGACCCTGGTGTCTCTTAATCCAACTTTAACAACGGCCGGGGTCACTGGCACCGTGGATCCCATCCCAGTACCAACAGCCATCAGCCTGACCCCGGTGTCTTTCAATTCTTCAGCCACGGCCGGGGTCATGGGCACGGTAGCTGACCCACCCGGCAGCATCACGCGCTGCACAGACGGTAGGACAGCCTCTGCGGGCGGTTGATGGGGACATGCCATGGAAGGTATGGCATATGGCGTATCCGGTAATGGTAAGGAGTCGCGTTTAGGGCAGCATCGAGGATATATGGCGAGGCGTCACATTTGCAGAGTTTGACACAGAACGAGCAAGGGAAGAGGCGTGGCCCAGTACACCGCCAGGGTCGCTTCCCCAGGGGTCACTGAGGGCAGGTAAGAAGCCGGTAGCAGTAAAAAAAGGCAGCTGTGAGACAGGATAAGCGCTTTGGCAGGTTGGTTAGCTTCGCAGGGGGATTGGGCAGCTCACAAGGCGCAGCGGGCAAGGATCAAGCAGGTGGAAAATCCCAGATAGCGCTGGGCAGTGGCGTCCTGAGGCTCCGGAGGCGGTGCAGGTCCGGGACCGGGGATGGATAGCGCAGCGGAGAAAGCGATTCTCAGGGCATCTTAAAAAAGCATGGCAAGTTGAGTAACTGCTGCTCCAGGCGCGATTGGCATTCCCAGGTGGAATGGTAATGACAGGCCGGGCTGGTAGAGGAGCATGGTTCGCGCTGCTAGGCATACCAGACGGGATAGACTTATTTAAGTTTGAAGGAGGCCTTTGAGAGGGTTCTGGCAGGGTTGGCGGTACGGGCCTAGTTTAAGGGGGGTTAAATAGGCCCGTCGGTGCCGGCTCTTGGGGGGTAGGTGCTTGTTCTTGCCAGACTGGGAGCTGGGCCGTTTGAGCCCGGGGGGAGTACGAGTGGGTAAGGTCAGTTATCCATGACCTCGAGAGCCTGCTCGCGTAGGGGACATGAGGTCAGCGGTTCGAGGGCCGGCTGACCGTCCCCTCCCCCACCTGTCAAAGGAGCACTCTGGCAGGGAGTGCATTTATCCCTTTAGGTTTTCTGTATAAATAAATAGCCGCGGCCATTTTACCTCCAGTTCTCGTTTCCTGTCTTTATTTGTACGTTACATGTGAGTACAAGGTGGGGGGAAGAGGGGAACCGCCTGGAACCTCCCTGGTCAAGCGGCCTCCCTAGCCATAGGCGGGGGGGCTTCATGACCAGGGGGTTCTGGCCTTCACCTAGCTGGCCCCACACCTCTTCCCCAGCACAGGGGAGGAGTTTCCAGAAGGCCTACTTAAGGCCAGGCTGGCAGGCAGCATGTCCTCTTTTGCTGCCCGCCAGACAATTTCCCGCCCACCCATCCCCTTAGGTAGTGATTGCAATCATGTAATGAACGGCAGCAGAAGGTTGAGCAGGGCAGGGTATTCCCAGGAATGTGGACATATGCATTGTATGCCGTGTTAATGGTTCTTTGTTCCATTACAGCACGAACAGTTGATGCTGTGCTGAGTGAAAGGACGAGGTTCCGAGCAGGAGGGGTCATTGTCCAGTTTTGCCTTTGTCGCGGCGGCTCTTGGGGGGTAGGTGCTTGTTCTTGCCAGACTGGGAGCTTGGCCATTTGAGCCTGGGGGGAGTACGAGTGGGCAAGGTCAGTTATCCATGACCTTGAGAGCCCGCTCGTGTAGGGGACACGAGGTCAGCAGTTTGAGGGCCGGCTGACCGTCCCCTCCCCCTCCTGTCAAAGGAGCACTCTGGCAGGGAGTGCATTTACCCCTTTAGGTTTTCTGTATAAATAAATAGCCGCGGCCATTTTACCTCCAGTTCCCGTTTCCTGTCTTTATTTTTACGTTACATGTGGGTACCAGGTGGGGGGAAGAGGGGAACCGCCTGGAACCTCCCTGGTCATGTAAAGGTGGCAAATCTCTCCAGAGAAACAGTAGACTATATAAAAGAATCACATAGGATTTTAGAAGATGATATGACATACACTAAATTGGCGAAAGACCCTATTTGTGATTTCAAAAAGAAGTTGAAAAAACTTTTGGACTATGGTAAAGCATATGGGGTACTATCAGAACAGGAGTATAATTTTTTTATGGAAGGATAATCCTATAAGACCAATATTTTATTATCTTCCAAAGGTACACAGAAACCTCTCCAATCCCCCAGGCAGACCCATCATTGCTGGCATAGATTCTTTAACATCCAATCTATCAGCCTATATTGATATATATCTTCAAAAATATGTGCCAGAGTTAAAATCGCATCTGAAAGATACTACTGACATATTAAGGATATTAGAAAATCAAGATTGGACTGATGACTGCTTTTTGGTCACTAGTGACATCACCTCCCTTTACACATCAGTAGATCATATCCAGGGATTTGAAGCTATTGATAGAGTGCTTGCAAAAGACAAAGACCTATCCCAGGAACAATTTTATTTTAGATGGTATCCTTTTTATTTTGAGGAATAATTATTTTTGGTTTGAGGATACATTTTATTTGCAAAAGCGTGGAACAGCCATGTTTACCAAATTTGCACCCAGTTATGCTAATTTATTTATGGGAATATGGGAAGATGATTATATTTGGTCTATTCCTTAACTGGGTGCAAATTTGGTCCTATGGCGGAGATTTATTGATGATATTATTTTTATTTGGAGAGGTGAAGAAACAGATCTTCTCAGATTAATTGAATACATTAATGATAATGATTCCAATCTAAAATTTACATGCAATTACAGCAAGATTTCTGTCAACTTCCTTGATCTGACAATATTTGTAGAGGAAGGGTGCTTAAAAACCAAAACCTTCTACAAGGAGGTTGACAGTAATAATTATATCTTACCTTCAAGTTGCCACCATCCAAGTTGGTTAAACAATGTGCCTTATGGCCAATTTAGAAGAGTAAGACGTAATTGCTCAGATCTTAATAGCTTTGAAACACAATCCAAAGTATTGGAGAACAGGTTCCTAAGTAGAAATATAATCCTGGCAATTTAAAAAATGCTATAACAAAAGCAAGAGATCTAGATAGAAGCAATCTGCTACAAATAAAAACTGAGGAAAAATCAGATACAACTAATAAAGACAAATTTAGGTTTTCATTTTTAACCAATTTTAATAAGGATTCAAATAAAATTGTGAAAATTATAAAGAAATATTGGCATATTGTCCAAAATGACACAATATTAGGTGATATGGTTCAAGATGTACCCATATTTATATTCAGGAAGGCAAACAATCTGAAGAATCAACTAGCCCCAAGTTCATTGCCTAAAATAAAAGAAAAAAGAGAAAATAATTGGTTACCTGTAATAAAGGTTTTTTTTGGGTGCACAGTTTGTAAGGCCTGTAAATATAGAACAACTGACATTTTTTCTTTCACTTCACATGTGACAAAAGAGAAATATGATATTAAACATCATGTCACATGTAGAACTGACTATGCAATCTATATGATCACATGTCCTTGTGGTCTTCAATATATAGGCAAAACTTCCAGGGATGTAAGGATTAGAATCCTAGAACATGTAGGCAACATTAGAAGAGGGTTAACCACACACCTTTTGTCAGATCATTTTATTAAACATCACCAAGGCAACACCACAGAATTGACCTTTACGGTCTTAGAAAAAGTACTACCTCATTGGAGGGGAGGTGACCGTGATGTTCAACTAACTAAAAGGGAAACATACTGGATCTTCACATTGAAAACTCTAGTTCCTAGAGGACTGTATGTGGATATTGAACTAGGAGTTTTCCTGTAATGTTGATTGTGAATATAATATAATATTTTATTAATCCTGTTTTCTTTTTCTTTTTCTTTCTTCTTTTTACATATGTTTGAGTATAACCACAATCGTCGTGATTTTAATAGTCCTAAACTTGATACATAGGTTAGACAGTTTTTTAGTCTTTTTTATATATTTATATTTTATATATATTTAAATTTTATATTTCATATGATGCCATATATAGATTTCCCTGTATTATTCTTGTGTTTTATTTTATCCTGTATTGTATAAATGATAACAAGACAGATGAAATCAATTTCACTGTACCAACCCACTCTGTTAAATATATGTGACACCACTTTAATTGAATATATGTGATAACTCTTGAATTGAATATATGTGATACCACTTTAATTGAACAATTAGGTCTTAATTAGAGGGAGGGCATTAGGGTATATAGTAGTAGAGTAAGCAGCTATTAGACACTCCTGATGAAGTCGCAAGAGAGAGCGACGAAACGCGTAGAGTGCGCCAGTCAAACAGCCAAGAGAAGGGGAACACGAGAAATCCACTGATACCATCTGATCCGGTAGTTCCCGCGCACCGGAAGAGACATAGCGGGAGCCTGGGAGGCTCTCGGCGTGCCGGAAGTGAAGGGACGAAAGCTCCGGTGTGGATCCGTGTCTCCAGAGAGAGCGGAGGTGACCGAGTACCCCGAGGAATCGCGAGTCCCAGGGATATCCGTCAACCGCTACCTATGAGTGCCCACATCGACCGTATGAAGTGTAAGCCTTGAATCATGTTTTGATATTATAATTGTTTTACCTCTACACTATATGGTCTCTCTTTTTTCTCCTTTGGAGGTTTTGATTGGTGGCTGCTGTTTACACATAGGGCGCATCCACCCCTTAAGTTGGATGAATGTCTAATTTGATTACTTAAAATGTGAGTAGTCATTTTGGATGAATTTCACTTTTTTCACTGTTTAAACATTTTTGCACTATGATATGTTTTTCTATTTTATGACTTCGAGACGAACTCCCCTGACGCTTTGAAAAATGAAACAGTAGACTCGTCAGTGAAGATGCAATCCTGGAAAGTTTCTCCACTGTCGATCCATGTCTGGGCCTGGACCACTCTCTTGATCTTGTTAACGTCCCTTATCATAAGGTACGCTCTGTAATGACAAGGAATAATTTTATAGGTACAGTACAGTTTCTTAAACAACACTTTAACCTCCTGTACTGTCCAGTACTAACCTCACACGTCCATATTTCCATCCAATTCTGCGTCTCATCTTCTTTATGCTGGTCTTGGATACAGTGAGATTGTGATTTTGCTACAGAGTGTATTTGACCCTTAAGGCACTCTTCTCATCATTCTCTTCACTTATTTTGTCGACCAGAAGAGTTGTCTCCATACAGTGTACAGAAAAACAACAATCCGGTAAATTACAGTGCAGTAGGCCACAAGTACAGCACATCATTTACAGTAAAAAATAGTATAAAATGAGATAGATCTACACAATATATAGTTCTATTAATACTGTATGCAGCAATATAAACAATAGATATACTGTATTATATACTGTAGTTATATAAATATACCGAAATAACTATAAAATGAGATAGATCTACACAATATGTAGTTCTATTAATATGCAGCAATATAAACAATAGACATACTGTATTATATACTGTAGTTATATAAATATACCGAAATAACTATAAAATGAGATAGATCTACACAATATAAAGTTCTATTAATATGCAGCAATATAAACAATAATAGATATACTGTATTATATAGTTATATAAATATACTTATGTGTTAGTTACCCTTGGTGTCCTCGTGCGTTGTTTGGTTTTTCCGTGTGCATGATAGCACACGGTGGTTGATGGCACAACGAGGCCAGAAGCAGCTAACCAGCGTTGGATATCTGCAATTCAGTGTCCGCTCGTGTACATCTCCTTAATTCTCATGCTGAGATCCTTTGAAATCTTTGTAATAGGCATTGCTGCGAGTAGAAAGAAATACAACACAAGAATGTATATTCGATGTTTAGTCTGTGTATTCAATGTGCAGTGAATCCACAAAATGGATGGTGCATTTATACGTTAATGACTTACATTAAAGTACGCCCACTTTTAACACCTGTACCTCGTCGCCATGCATAAAAGGTTACACACTTTGCATAGCCTCCTACTCGATGATCTGTATCTGAACTTGCCCTTGTCCAGATACTGCATTGTGCCATCTGCTTCCATGGATCAACCGCGATTCTACGTACGCAAGAAGCCACTCGCCTCTGCCGTGCCTATCACACAGAAAAAGCAAAAGGCGGCAGCCGTTTCCAAGCCAAAGCCAAAGCGAAAGGCTAAGGCTAATAAAGAAAACCTTCTGCTGACCCCAAAGTCTAAGGGTTTTAATACACGTAAGCCTTATTATGTCAAGAAGAAATTCGGTGATGTACACTTAACGCAAAACAAATGGCAGCCAACCCATCGAACCAACAGGCCACTTCCTCGTTTATGCTTCGACGACTCAGCCGCCGCTCTCCCGGAAATCTACAGCCCATCTTCTCCACTACTCGTCCACGACGCTGCCGCCGCTCTCCCGGAAATCTACAGCCTATTTCCTCCACTACTCGTCCACGACGCTGCTGCCGCTCTCCCGGAAACCCACAGCCCATCTACGCCACTGCTCTTCGACAACGCTGCCGCTGGTGCCCCTGAAATCCACGGGTCACTTTCTCCATTACGCTTAGACGACTCTGCCGCTCCTCGCCCGGAAATCCACATGTCGCTTTCTCCATCCCTCTTCGACGATGCTGCCGCTTCTCTCCCGGAAATCCACAGGTCACCTCCTCCATCCCTTTTTGACGACGCTGCCGCTTCTCTCCATGGAACCCCCATCTCATCCTCCGTAGCACCCATCCACCCAGATGTCCACAGCACGCCATGCACAAGAACCAGCTCGTTAGACCGCATGCTGAATGGGTTAAGTGTGGATATCCCCGGGAACTCTACTGTGCTGGTAAAGATAGATCTGCTTTTAGAGACCATGCTAAATATGGATCAACGGATGCAGAAGATGGATCAACGGATGGAGAAGATGGATCGACAGATGGAGAAGATAGAGACTGACATAGCCGGGATACATAATTTGCTTGGTGTTCATGCCCCTGTATCCCCGACGCCGGAGCAGGAAGGTGGCATGGATGTGATGAATGGGACCTTCGACCACCTTCCAACACCAAGTGCACCCCCTCTACCAGAAGAATTTGTGTACATGTATGCCGTTGAGGAGGAGGATAACATGACAAGCCCGTCAAGACCACGCCAGGAGACAACACGGCGACCAAGACAGGAGGAAAGCTTCCTCCAAGACAACCTTCCCTCGCCCGCCGCCACAAGCACACCCGCTCCCAGAAGAACACCTGCTCCCAGAACCCAACCTACATACGCTTGCCTCGGTACGGTGCCCGACATCATCCTGCGTGAGTGGCAACCGGCACTCAGGGAGAAGTATAGGGTGATGAGTGCTGGTTTACCCCAGAAGTATGCCATGTTAATTTTTAAGCACCACGTGTCCTACTTGGTGTACTGCGGGTGGGTCTACAATGTGAACTACGAAGGAAATCGCGAAAAAAGGGCGCTTCCTGAAAATTTAAGAAGGACTATTGTGGAGGAATTGTGGCGCTATTTTTCAATTTCAGATCCTTTAATGAAAATCGTTCGAGACTCCATTAATGGCATTTTGCACCATACAAGGCATCGGCCCTGGAAGGACAATCTGGTGGGTATTGAATTTGCGTGACTCTTCAACTGTTGTTTATTTTTTGTAAATGTTTTTGTACATGTATTGACTTTCTGTACTTTAATAAAGGAGATGTTGCGTTTTTTAAATTTTATGAATAAAGAATTTTTTTTAATAACACCATACTGTTGTGCTGTACATGTTTTGACTTTCTGTACTGTAATAAAGGAGATGTTGCGTGTTTTAACTTGTATTAATAAAGAAATGTTTTTCCTTACTGTACACAGGACCTGCACAATTCCAGTCCCCGAGGGCCGCAAACAGGCCCAGTTTTTAAGGTTATCCTTAAAACCGGGGCTGTTTGCGGCCCTCGAGGACTGGAATTGTGCAGGCCTGACTGACTGTAAATGTTTTGACTTTCTGTACATAAATGTTTTCACAAACCATACACCTGTTGATGTTTTGAATTGCTGTACACTTAAAATGTTTTTACAGTACATTGTATTTGTACTGTATTTGTATTTGTTAATAAATGTTTTTGTACTTACTCCACCAATAAAAGAAAATGTTGATTTGTTTTAAATTGTTCCATTGTCTCCTTTTATACTGTAACAAAATACAGGGTTTCTAGAACATACTGTACATTACTGTCCAGGCATACTGTACTGTATACTGTAGGCATGCTCAGTACTGTACATTACAAGAGTTTTAAAACAATACATGCTGTACGGGTATAGAATACACATATGTACTGGAATACATGTAGAATAAATGCATACTTTTTATTTTTCGGGTTTATTATACAGTATATAAAAAAAAGTATTGTATACGGTCTGAAAACAACAGCATACTGTGTCAGGTTTTCTATGAAGCTCTCAGTTATAGTATTCTATCCTAATCAATAACAACGGCCACTAAACTGTAGACTCCGGTACGTGTTTTTTTTAAACCAGATTCAGCAATGTGCAGGCATTGTAACACAAAGCGATATTATCCATCGAAATCCCTCCATTTGCCGTTTTCCGCATGAGATGACAAAGTTTTATTTTCTGAGGAACAAAAAAAAAGTAAAAGTTTTACTGTAATGGTCAGTCAGTCCCCTAAAGAAGTTCCCACAGTCAGTCCCACCAATAATTTTCTCGGGGGGCGTCTCCTGTTCACATGCGCATGCGCCTACCGTCGATGTGATGACACGCATATGCATATCAAGAAGGTTCCAATGCGCATGCGCCTAGCTTTTCACCAATTGTGCAGTATCTACTGTAGAAGCTGCTCAGCCAATGATATTGCTTATAGGAGAATCGCTTGACTTTTGAATCGCATTGATATTGATATTTCAAAAACAGAATAAAATACGGCAACATTACTCACCATAGACTTTGCCAATCAGCTGGCGTCGAGCCACTGCCAGTCCCGTATTCTTGATCTTACACGTCGTTGACAGGTGACAGCGGGACTACTACACCTGTAGTCAGCTGATGATGCTGGAAATCGCTTTGGTACATGCAAACTTGCTAGAATCTGTACGCGAAATCCGGCTCAGGCTGCAGGTATCCGGGCAGGGACAGACAGCAAGGGTTGCCGGACACCAGGTTTTCACTGACAGTCGGACCGTTATTGGAAGCTGTCACTGTCGCTGTCGCTTTGCTTGCCAGCGACTGACGTTTCTTAGTTGGTTTTAACATGACCTTTCGCCTTTTGCAGTCTCCATGATCATAGAAACAGGAAAAACCCGGTGCTACACACCAATACCCTCCAATAACATCGGGATCAATACGAAAAAAACATGGATCGCTACATAACTATTTCTTTATTGCACGCTTCCACACATGAGCATCTGGCGAAAATTTGTAAAAGTCATAGTTTTCGATAAAATACTGAGAAATTTGAACAACTGCTGCCATCTTATCATCTGTTGCATTAATCGCGGCCCATATTAAATAAGCATACGTTCTGTCGGGTTTTTGGAACACGGACTGCAGTTGTGCACTCATGGCGGGACTCTACAATAACCAGACCAGAAACTGTGCTTGTCTTTTTTTAATATGAAAAGCCTAAATTGATACATTATTGTAACTTCTTCAGTCCCAAGGCCAATTTACAATGGACCACTGTGGTATTTTTTTAAACACCTGCAATTACAATTACCTGCGCATTACAATTCATGAATATCTGCCATCCGGTCGGATACGCGAAGAGTTGCAACCAATTAAATCCGAACCATTATCAATAAACACATCAACCGCGCATCAACCGCGGGTGTGAATGCAACATGAATGCGGTATAAATGCGGTCAGAATGCGGCATGAACGTGGTGAAGTGCAGTGAAGTGCGTGGCATTCGGAAAATAATCTTGAAAAAATTCGGAGATGTTGGAGAATAAAAGGGGCCGCGGCTGCCCAGGAACCCACCCATATCCATTCCACAAGCCCAGCTAAAAGCGTGGGCCTAAGCATCTATAGAAACAAATCCAGTGCATCCTCTAAGATAGTGAGGACCCCGGTCCAGATGGCCTCCTATCCAACGGTGCGAGGCTACAGCCAGGCGAGCACCTCGAGCACTATATATCTGCTGTGTTGGCTGATTTCCCCAGCTATGTCCAGATCGAGTCACTCCTCCCCTCTTTGTGCCATCCTCACCTCCACCGGGTTCCCCACAGCCCTGCCATTTTGTGATGATTGGATCACCCCCGTTCTGTAGCTGTCAACCAGACTCATCAGCAACCCCATTCACCCTCCCGTCCTCCCGCCACATGTGCAATGAACTCTGGGCATCTTGGTAGCAAACCTCTGCTGCTGGGCTCCTTATCCATGACGTTCTCCTCTTTGTCGTCTCCATTGATTCATTGTGTGCGCTCCGCTCCCCTACAGTCTTCCAACTACTTCGACGGGACGACATCTAAGATGGCTGCTGATTCCTTCCTGGTAGACTCTAATAGAGGTATTGCCGCTTTAAACTCTTAACTAGCAAAAATAACCAAACTGCAGTAGTTCTCCTTTAAGGTCTTAATTGCCTTCAATTACCTGCTTTATCCCTTCTCTCACATGCCAAGCTCCTCTTTTCTTTCCAGGCTGGGACTGGTGTGGACTCCTCTCCTGAAGCACGGTTTAAAAAGTCAGTTTTTACTCCCAGCTTTTCCAAAAAGACTTCCCCCTCTTCCAGGTGTCTCATCATGAGAGCTTAGCCACGTCTTATTACTAATAGGCCAAAAGGAAAGATCCAGCGATAGCGAATTCCTTTCTCACGCAGGGTCTTGGTGATAGGATATAGCTTCCTTCTGCTCAGCACCGTGGGGAACAAGTCCTGGAATACCTGAAGCTTGACCCCTTCAAATTCAATGGTATTTTTGGCTCTAGAATTTGGCAAAAGGCATCCTTCACCCTGAAGTAATGGAATCCCATTATTATGTCCCTGGGGGGATCTCCTGGCAGAGGACTGGACCGTAATGCTCTATATCTGTCTAACTGCATGTCTGCCTCAGATCTATCCGAAAGCGTGTGAGTCAGCCATTTTGCAACAAATTCTTCGGCTTTGTAATGGCCTCTGGGACACCTCGGACTCTAATATTGTTCCTTCGGCCGCTATTCTCTGTGTCCTCTTGTCGGCCAGCCAACTCAGAAACCAGGGATTTGAGGTGGATTGTTGCTTTTTCGGTTTTCTGCAGGGCTCTAATTGTTGAATCCAACAGCTTCTCAATTTCATCCGTCCTGTTCCCTATGTTGGTGATATCTTTCCTCAATTCTGCAAGCTCTGCTTGAAAAAAAGGCTTTAATTTTGCCACAGAACTCCTGAATCGCTTCTTGTGACAGGTGTTTGTCTCTTTTCGATCTCTCGTCCTCTATCCATTCTCCGTCAGATTCATAGCCCCTGCTTGTGGCTAGGGCCCTGGAGCCTCCTTCTCGGGCCATTTCGTTCTTTTGGAAGTAATCGGTCAGAACTGGTGATGTTTTCTTTGACTTTGACTGGGGGGTCATCCTGAGAATTTCCGATCTCAGAAACTAGCTGTGTAGATGTGGTTTTGTGCTGTTTATTTACTTTAAAAGTGCCGGTAGGAACAGGGCCTAGGAGCTTCCATTTCATCAGTTGCCGCAACCTTCTCTCTCATTGATTTGATTGATTTTAAAGCTTTGTGAGATATTTTTATTTTCAAAAGTCAATGGTCAGTCCATTTAGTTATTAGTGACACTTTTGCTTTAAATTCAGGGCACATGTGAAGTTGCATACAGGGAAAGATGATTGGTATGAGACTGCCGCGTCCCAGAATAAAGCAACCGCAGCTCACCAGAGTTGGAAAGTTTAAAAACTATTTATTAGACTACATAAAAACGAAAAAAAGTGACAAACAAATACAAAAAAACACCTCCACGCGTTTCAGGCTACAGCAGCCCTTTCTCAAGGAGTATGAGTCATATGGGATTTGTTGCTGCACGGAAATCATTCACGGCCCTCACGGAGCGAGGGGGGCGTTCCCGGACGGACCGGAAGTAGGTGCACATGCCACCGGCACTCTGGAGCTCCAGCAGCTTGAGAAAGAAGCAGACGGGAGCAGGTTGGAGATTTCGTAAGGTCTGTACCAGGACCGGATCAGACGGACTTGTGGAGTAACGGAGGCTACACTGAGGGATCCTAAAGAGAGGTAACATGTATTTCCTCCAATGGTGTATATATCCCATGTAGCGATTTCCAAAGGAACTCCCACTCCACATACTCCTTTCTCTGGTCCTATTTCCAACTTATACTGCATCCCACGTCCTTAATTCTACCTCATGACACAGACCACAGTTGTCCCATACATTATTGCGCATTATCTACTATTTTCAAGCTCTCCGTTTAGAGCTTTGGGTAGCTTTCCTTTTGACACCTGTGAAGTTGGTTCCACACTGGGCCAGGATGTAGTAAGGCACAGAAACGTCTGTTTTCCTGTGTAGCCTTTTTTCAGAATCCTTTCACAGTCAGTGCATGCACCTTTATGTTGGAGTTTGATCTCTTACCAGCAGCCCTCTCATCTCCTCCGTCCTGGAACTGCCCTCCTCACCTGGTCGAGCAGTGAGCTCAGACCAGCAGGACCTCTGGGGAGAGAGCAGACTGCGTACTCAGGTGGTGCCACTGGTTGGGATGCAGGTAAGTCCGGCACGTTGCTTCCCCCGATCACAGGGTAATTGCGGCCATCTTGCTTTGGCACCAGGCCAAACCCTAGCCCGGATCAGAGCCGCCCGATCTGCACGCCGGGGTCAGAGTCCGGTACCCCCGTGCAGCCCGACGACTCCACAGTAGCGCTGGAGATCTGGGTATGGCGTCACATTGTCTCCTCACCTCAGCAAGCGGTCCGGGGATCGGGGGGGGGATGGGTAACAACACACAGATAATCAGATGATTACATAAAGCCCCCTATAATTGCACTCTAGGTAGGTGACATTGTTGGAACAATGTCATCTATAAGGAGGCCACTAAATAGCCTATTCCCTTAATAGGGTAATCCGCAAAGGCCACACTCAAATGAAAATAAAAAACTTTTAATCAATAATGTTAAAAACGACGAGACACCATAAAAATGCATACACAATGCATAATAAAATCCCCAAATGTGTATAGGCACGAAGGCAGGCAGGGAACTAGCAATGTCCAGAGCCTCAAGATAGGCTGACGCAACGCTGCATAAATCCACACAGTATGTATGTGTGGTTGCGTACCAAAATAATTAAATAATAAATGGCACGCTGCAGTGAGTAATGGAGTGTAAGAGACCCCTCCGTAAGGTAATATACAACCTGATTAGGATCGCTAGCGTGTCGACAGCTGAAGTTCCAGGAAGTAACCGGAGCTGATCGTGCCTACTCCCACAAGCCGCGTGGACGTCAGCGTGATGACGTCACGCGTACCCCGATGTACGTTTCGCGCGTCGCAGCGCGCTTTCTTAAGGGGGAGGAGTAACAGACATGGTATGGTTAGACCTTATATACACCTCCCTAAAGGGGAGGGGCGGGCAACGGATGTGAGGAAATCGTATACTCGTATCATAGGGAACACATAAGCCCTGACGTAACAGTAAAGGAATCAATGGGAAGGAGGGGAGGGATGGGGTAGAAAGGGGAAGGACATACAGGTGATAACCACAGTGACTCTATACACTACCGACACACTTTATTGAAGTGTGGTCGGTACCGCAAGCCGGGAAATCTCCCGGCTTGCTAGTGGCCGCCCCTCGGCGTGCCGCGCGTCATAGACGCGCGGTCACGCGTCATCGGGAGCGTGCGCCCCCTGCACGCGTGTCCAGGGGCTCCCCGAGGGAGCCCTGGTGTCCCGCGATCGCGGGACAGCGGCAGGGGGTTCCGGGGGACCCGGCGGACCCGGCAGCGGTAGGGAGAGCGCCCCGATCGGAGGGCGCTCTTCCGCTGCTTCGGCGCGCGCCCGTCACACTCGGGCGCGCGCCAGGCTACTGCTGCGGCACAGAACGGGCAAATGCTCGAATAAACTGTGCCGCAGCAGTAGGAAGCATGCGCACATTGGCAACTAACATGTAGCAGTAAGTCAGTTTCGAAATAGTATTGATATAATTCTACAGACCAATGAAGCGACGTGCCCCCTGTGTATCTTAGGGGGGGATGAGTAGGCAGCACCGCCACAGGAACAGGGTACAAATAGGCCGCTTCACTCCATGCCTCTTCAGCGGCGTGTCCACCCCGGTATATATGGGGAACCTCTTTCCCTCTGCAGGTGTGTCGGACCTCTGGGACCCTCCTCTCTTCCTTCTAAGGCCTAGCTCTGCCACGCTACTCCAGTGGCCATTTTGAGCTGCTACAGAGGGTTGAGAGGAGCTCGTGATCAAGCCCAGGGCCACTTTTGGTGTGTTTTTTTATTTAGTTTATCCCGGGGGGGGGGGGGGGAAGAACTCAGCAAATCTCACTCAGAAAATCTCTCTCTCTCTCTCTCTCTCTCTCTCTCACTCTCTCTTTCTTTCTCCCTCTCTCCCTCTCTTTCTCTCTCCCTCTCTCTCTCTCCCTCTCTCCCCCCCCTGCTGTTATTCCGATGGGCCGATTAGGATCTCCTAATAACCCCCACCCCAGGTCCATAAACTACATATACCTTCCCTCCCAGGCCCATTAACTCATACCCTCCACCCAGGCCCATTAACTCATACATTCCCTTCCCCTTTCCCATTAACTCATAACTTCCCCAAGACAAATTAACTTATAATAGCTCCCAAAGCCCATTTGCTCCTTATAGCCCCGCAAGGCCCATTAGCTCCTTATAGACACTCTCAGGTCCATTTCTTCTTTATAGACCTCATCCACCCAGGCCCAGAGACGGCAACAAGGGTGGACAGCTGGGATATCTGTCCTGGGCCCAGTGCGTAAAGGGCCTTGGGCCTCCTGCTGGCAAACCATCCAAAGGAGGCCTCCTGGAATGTGCGGCCAGAGGGGGGCTGCTGGAAGGTGTCCTTGGAGGTGCCGGTCGAACTAGCATGATGTGATCTGGTGGAAAGGAGGCTCCCCTGACAGACTCCTCCGTGGGCATCTTACAACAGGCAGCTCTGCAGGCACGCTCCACAGGCCTCTAACAGGCCCCCTCAATCCTTCAGGGCAGCAGGTAGGCAGTACACTCGGCTCCTCTCTTCCTTTCTCCCTCATTCTCTACCTACCCCTACCTACCAATCTCTCAATCTCTACCTACCTGTCCACCTCTCTCATCCCCCCACTCTCTTTCATTTCCCCCCTCTTTCTCTTTCATTTTCTCTCTCTCCCCCCTCTCCCCTCTCCCTCTCTCCCCCATGTATCCCCTTTCTGTGCCCCCTCTCTGGCTTCCCCTTTCTCTCTCCTCCTCTGCTCTCTCCCCTCCCTCTCTCCTCCCTGTCTCTTCCCCATTTCTATCTCCATCTCTCTGCTCCAAAAGATGTAGTCTAAGCTTCCCCAGATGCACCCCCAGTAGTTTCAGCTGCACCCCTAGCTGTTCCACTGGTGCTATTTTATTGTAAAAATTCAGGCGACATCTATATAATACAAAAACATACTTTGTACAAAAATCAAATATTACAAATTATACAAGAGAGAAAAATACACAAATCCAAAATTTCAAGTACAGATGCAGCGGCCGTTATCCAAACATTTCACGATTTGTATTCCTGGGCATACCCAGGTCATGCCGCATGATTTCTTCAAACTTTCCCGCGTTAAGATGCGTGTTTACTAATGTTTTTACAAGTGCCGGCTGTCATGGGAGACCAGTACTTTTTCACCGAAAACACCGGGATCACTTGCACCAGACAGGACAAAGTTATTGAATAAAATGGGGATTATTCTGGCACGCCAGCAGACAAACAAAAATTTACAAAACACGATACAATACCAACTGGGGGCCTGTGGAGTAGACTCTAGCCTCGCTAGGTGCAGGGGCCTGCTTCAAGAAGGCTTGTCCTGTCCGCTTCACGTCCAGGATCTCAGAGGGCTGGTCACACAGCAGCCCCTCTGAGATATCTCTCCAGCTGGTCACTGTAAAAGATCAAACTCCTTCACAGAATGTCTCTCAGTCTCTCAGATAGTCCTCTGAGGGTAGATCTCCACACTCCTTCCCAGAGTGTCTCTCTGTTGTCCTCTGAGGGAATCTCCACACTCCTTCCCAGAGTGTCTCTCCGTCTGTTAGCCTCTCTTGGTCTCAGATGCTCTCTGAAGGTAGAACTCCACACTCTGTCCCAGAGTGTCTCTCTGAAAGAAGATCTGATTCTCTGATCAGCAGCACCCCTTTATATAGCCCTCTGTGGCTAGCCATTGCAAGGGGGGGCTACTGGACAATCAGAGCACAGATTAAGCACAGATTAAGTCCCAGTGTGGCCTTTGGCCTTTTTCCTTGGTGAACCTACATGCTCCCTTCCTGCCCCCCTTGGCTCCTGCTCTCCCTCTTGCTCAAAGGATGTATCTATCCAAACACTCTCCATTACCAGGGCCCACACATGACTATGAAAATCTATTCCCATTGTCATTTATCTCAGTACTTTGTAACAAAGATGAGGGATGAACAACTATCCGGGTGTCATCCACTCCAGGGCTCTCCTCTGCTGGGGCTATATCACTGCCCTGGGAAGCATTATTATGCACTGCCTCTGGTAACTCCCTAAAAGAATGACCCTGTCTCCCACACAAATGACACATCACAACATTAGGACAGACAAAACGATTATGCCCCAGAATCCCACACTGACTCCACCAAATTTTGTCACAGCCTGTATTAAATGTCTGTGGGGTCCACACTTAAAGCAAAGCCTGGGCTGGCCACTGTAGAAACAAAGCCCTCTGCCTCCCACAATAAAGAGGGAATATGGGAGATGGTGAGGGTCACGGTAGACCAGGTCTTTAAACACCATTTATATTTAAGGGATCAGTCATAGGGCAAAACAAGGCAGTGAAATAAAATGAGTTTACTTTGGATAAGACCTTGGAAACACACAAGAATACAAAATACAAAAATATACACATTCAAGGGGGTCTGGGTAATGAGATCTACCTTTCCTAGGTGCAGGGACTCACTTCAAATGGGTTTCCCCTGTCCGCTTCTCTGCTTCACTGTATCAGAGTGCTGAACACACAGCAGCCACTCTGACATGTATCTCCAGCTGGTCACAGTCCAACTACACACTCCTTCCCAGAGTGTCTCTCAGATGGTCTCCACACTCCTTCCCAGAGTGTCTCTCAGATGGTCCTCTGAGGGAATCTTCACACTCCTTCCCAGAGTCTCTCTCACTCTGATGGTAAACTAATGCTCTAATCAGCAGCACCCCTTATATAGCCCTCTGTGGCTATCCTTTACATGGGAGGGTGCCACTGGCCAATCAGAGCACAGATTAGGTTGATGCCACAAAAGTCAGAGGAGGGCGTGCTATGGCACTCAAGTCCTCCCATTTGGTAGGAGCCTCAGAGTCTGGACAGTACAATGCTCTTACTCCCAGATCTAATCATCAGCCTTTCACCTCCCTCCAGGAGTTCTGACTAGTCTTGCTTTCCCAACTCTGGTTCTAATCCTATTATTTCTATAGAGAGCTTCAACTAAGTGAAATGCTTACTCTTTCTCCATAGAAATGACAGTAACAGTAGAATATCTCATTTACTTTCTTGCATGTTAATTCCATCACCACACAATACCAGGTATCTAATCTGGGAGGAATTGCTAACACAGGCATAAATACAGACATAAGGTAATTATCTAAAACACAGGACTTAGAATTACACACAGCTAGCCCAAATCACATCATAAAACAATGCCGGCTTTCTATACTGTTGGAAGGATTGTCACAAGGAATAACAGAATACATGCATTGAAATACATTCTTACAGACATGGTTTACATTTACACATTCCCTGTTCTTCCCCAGATATTAAAGACATTTGGCTGGATGAAATATTACTAGGACAGCAAAGTTACATGTTTTTTGGGGGGTAAATAGCTTGTATTTCTCTTTATTAGGTGCCCCAGCTGCCCCTACCATCACAGTGACCAATACCACATTTTCCCCACAGTTTAACCTTACACCTCCAGTCCACACCCGCCCTCCTTCCCAGATCTCCTTCTCTATCTTTTCTAGGCCAGAAAGTAAGGTTCAGTGTCTCTGTAACCAATATATAATGTCCTGTTTAGCAACCGCCTTGTTGAAAAATATAATGGTCACTAATTTAGTTGCCGGATGACTTACAGGAATGGCCACAAAGTCTTTCCACAGATGTGTGAGTTTCAAGTCCTCAAATCTGTGCCAAAATGCTTCTAACAGCTCACCCCTTTTGAAGATTATATCATACTCCCTGTTACCTGGGGTATGAATAAAGGTGAATATATCCGAGGCCTGAAACCCCATAGATTCCTTCAGAAGGACTCTGCCAATAAAGCATTTATCAGGGATTTCCCAAGTACCTTTATATCGCAGTCTCACCACATTAATCTACTTTGCTGTGGGGCAATTGGTAAACTTTGGGCCAGTCCCTCTCCATGCGAACCCCGTGCTCTGCCTGCCTTCTGCTCTCCCCAGCTTCTCTCCAACTTCTCCTGGAATTCTCCTTTGTGCTGCATCGTCTGTGGTAGGTAGTGACCTTTCCACTCCTCCATTGCTGCTGCTGGCTGCTTCATCCTTGGTAGGAATCTGCTCTGTAATGTTCTCACTCCTTTTCACATCATGTGTGCTTAGGGCCTTTACCATGTTACTGCCCCCAGTGGTGGCACTACCTGTCCCTGGAGCTTGTCTCTGTGAAGTATTACTGCCCCCAGCAGATGATTCATCTGTATCTGGGTTTTGTCTCTTTATACATGTAGCCACCTTTCCCCCGTGTCTAGGGGGACTACGTGTGCTGATATTACCTGAGTGGCAAACAGGAGGCCTTATCCTCCACCACTGGGAGCCTGGGGTGTATGTAACGTGCATACTAACAGCACCTCCACCGCAAACCGCAAAGCGGATACATTTTCAATAGGAGAGCTTTGATCACTTACAAGTCAAGGTCAACGTCAAGTGGCGTGGGAATAAACAGTTCTACGGCCCCTAGGAATAAAATTCTTTTTGCCCCTAGTTCCTAGGCTTCCCCCCACTCGACCACAACCGGGTCCCCAAATCCTGGACCCCCGATAAGGGTCGAACCGAGAAGAACGGGTCGCGCCATAGGCTTTGCCAGCGGCGGCAGAAACGGCTCAGAAAAATGACTAAGTGTGAAATGCTGTATTTTGGTACTCCATATCTCCGGTTCCGGAGTACCCAGCATATCAAGGTTTGGGGTGTCTGCAGTCACTGCTCCGGCATCACTGCAGAACCATCCTTGACCCTCCTGGACCAACCCGACGGAGTATGGACCCCCTTGAAGGTTCGGGACTTTTCTCATAGACTTCAATGGCAGAGAATCCCCATTGACCTCAACGGCGGCAATTTACCATTGAAAGTCTATAGAAGCCCGTTGTTTTCAATGGGGATTTAGTGAAAAGATGAGATTTATTTTTTTGCGGAGATTTTTGTATTAAAATGAAAAATGATTTAATGTGCATTTGTGTAACTCCGGTTCCATAGGTCGTAGCAAGTCGCTTTTTGGACCATATGGTGTCCCAGTTCCGGCCATGAGAACTGGGAAGTTTGGTTCTGCTAGACCCAACAGAACCGGATATTTTAATACGTTTATGTTTTATGTTTAATACTGTGTCCCAAGGTATGGACAAAGACTCAGAGGAATTCCTTTGCATACCAGGATAGTAGATGGCCCTAGAGGCGCCCCAATGTCTAGGACTTAAGTATTGTTCAAAGGGTTTTATCACCCTCCCTGTTGATTTACGGGCGGAGGAGGCTCAAACCAGAGCCGTCTCCAAGTGTCCCAGTTATCACCTTCCAACAAAGGTTATCTTGCTAGAGATCCAGATGGGTAGACTGGCTGGCATTCCATTTGCCTATGGGGGGCTACAGAAATGAGACCCCAGAGTTCTACTGCGCCTGTGCCAGCTAGCAGGGGGGCCTGTACCAAAATGTGTTCCCCATCAAAGATTGGCTGGAGGTAATTGAAAACCAATCACAGGTACTTAAGGTTAAGGATAGAGGGACAAAAGGTATATAAACTGCTGTTCCCCATATATCTTTTGTCTTCGTTCGATGGTGTCTGTGTCTTCGTTTGCTGATATGGTTACCTGATATCACCTGAATGATTACCTGATTGCTGAAGAGAAATGCTACATCAAACTTCTCATTCCCCAACCCCTAAGTAAGTGTACTTCTTGTCTGTTACTGTATTATTCGTGTGTTCACCTATCCTAAGGAATAAAATCACTTTATTATATCTTAAGCCTCGTTCAGTTCAAACCCAGTTATTTTTGTGTAATATTAATAGACCTGTGTAGGCTATCGTCACAGTGTTCACAAGTGATATTCTTTACTATATATTTATGTATATATAAAGAACTTAATTTCCTTTTTTAGAATTAGCATTTCCCTAGCAACAGAGCTCATTTAATGAGTTCTTGAATTGTTTTTAAAACCCCATCTGGAAATTATTCAATAAATATTTTGCTTAGTATTGTCGGTAAGGTTGCCACCTCACCAGCTGGAACAACGTAATTCTGAGGCTAGGGAAAGGAGGAGGTGGTAAGGTAACAAAGGCTTGAATTTGTCAAAGTGTTGGGAGAGAAAAATAAATTAAAAGAAAAGAGAATTTACGGTTGTCGCATTTGTACATGGGAGGGTAATTATTCTTAGAATTAAAGTTCTTGTCTTTTAATAGTCTGTACATGCCAGTTATAGCAAATGGGGTTTAAGCCGTACCCAGTTGGAACAAGGAGACAACTTTCTGCCAAGGTTCAGGTTCCAATGTAAAGGGGGGTTAAGGCTGCACACCACAATATATAAACAAATACATACAGTTTACCGGTGCTGCTGGTTCAAGGAAGTACCTGCCAGGAATTTCCAAAGTACACTGAGGAAAAAGGAGAGAGATCCAGCGCTACACGGATTTCAAAATAATGAATTTATTGTGCCACACGATGTTTCGACCAACAGGTCTTTTTCAAGTGACAAGGCATACTCAAATGAGGGTCTACCTAGTATATATACCCTCCAACATTAATCAAACAAGTGAAAAAACAAGTGAAAACAGTTACATAATCACCCCAGCTGCTCCCAGTCCGCTTCCCCTGATCAGTGCTATCTCCATGCATAGCCAAAACAGTCCATGAGAGTTCATTTCCGGTTCCTGTGTCCATTTCCGGTCTGTGCGTTCCAGTGACGTCACGGGACTCTTCTGCGCATGCCCATGCGTTCCAGCACTGTCTTCGTCGCCCTGTCGATCTACAGTGACGTCAGTCTTCTTGCCTGAGTAGTTTATCCTTCCCTCGTGCTGCTGTGGGGGCTGTGTGTTCGCTCTATGAGCTGTAAGCCTTCCATCCTTCTGCGTCTCGATGTGGGAGGTGCTCCTGCGTCCTGTTTCTTCACTGTGAGATCTCTGGAATCTTGTAGTCCTTAATGTGTCCTGAAAATTTCTTTCTCTCTTTTCCTGCAATAAATATCCTTTAGTATGTGATCAGGGGTAGCTGTATATAGTGTGCTCCAGTGTCAATTTAAAATGTGCAAAATAAACATTTATTAAAAGTTTATGGAATGCTTATCAATCTATTTAGTCCTTACTCACTTAAAAGGCTTCTCACCAACAGCAGCCATGCCATATATCAAACATATAAGAAACAGTTTATCTCCTATCAAGAAAACAGTTGTAGGATATGTAGTCATTTAGCCCTTTAGGATAAACTGTGTCCAACGTGTATGTCCAGAATGTCTCTCGTTGTAATAAAAGTGTATCTACATCGAATCCTGTGGACTTTCTTTGTATTAGTTCTATCCCCATTACACGAAGGGATGAGACTGGGTGGTTGTGGTCTGTACAGTGGTCAATAAAAACCGTATTCTCCGATTTATTATTTATCCTGCTCTTATGCTCAATAAATCTGTTTTTTAGACTCCTTTTTGTTTTACCCACATATAAAAGCCCACAGGGACATTTAATGATATAGATGACTTGTGTGGTAGTGCAGGTGATACGCTTATTGATTTTAAATTTTGCACCACTTCTTGGATGACAAAATACATTGCCTGTCATTAAACTGTTGCATACCGAACAATTAAAACACATGTAGCAGCCTGCTTTTGGGTTACTTAAAAAATGTGTACTCACATAGTGCTCTTTTTTATCTGCTTTAATGAGAATATCCTTGATATTCTCTTCTCTTTTGTAGGCAAATCTCGGTGTTTCTTTACAAATGTTTCCTAATATCTGATCTGTTTGAAGAATTTTCCAATGTTTTTGCATGGTTTGTCTAATAAATTTACTTGCAGTGGTGTATTTGCTGACAAAGGTTATTTTATCCTCTTTAGCTATTGGCCTAGTCACCATTAGTGGTTCCTTTTCCAAAGATTTTTCCACTTTGGATGCTTTATGCCCCCTTTCAGTAAATCTGGTTTTTATATCTGCTATGGTTCTAGCTAGATGTGTAGGCCTGTCGACAATTTTTCCCGCTCTGATTTTTTGCGAATAAGGTAACATCCTTTTTAACGGGTCTGGATGAAAACTAGACCCATGCAATGTAGCATTTCTATCCGTAAGTTTACGGAAAAGGTCTGTGTGTACCTCATGTCCATCATATGTAATCATTACATCTAAATATGATATTTCAGATTTGCTCCAATTCTTAGTAAATCTAATTGGCGTAGGTATTTCTGCCAAGTATGTGAAGAACTCAATAAGTTCATTTTCTGTTCCCTCCCAGATAAAAAAGAGGTCGTCTATATAGCGACAATAGAAGAGTATTTTACCAAAGAATTGTGTGTCATAGATGTATTTTTCCTCAAAATGTGCCATGTATAAGTTAGCATAGGATGGTGCTACATTGCTCCCCATGGCGGTACCTGTGGTCTGCAAATAAAAATTGTTCTCAAACTTAAAGTAATTTTTGTGCAAGATAAAGTGTAACAATAGCATGATGTAATCAGTTGGTGGTCCTTTTTGGTGACTTAATTCTAATTTTTCCCTAACCACTTCTAAACCTTCTGAATGAGGGATGACCGTATAGAGACTAGTGACATCCATGGTCACTAGAAATACTTCTCTATCTTTAAAATCAATTGATCTTATTTTATTTAAAAAATCAAATTTGTCTTTTATATACGATCTACCCTCTCTTACTAATGGTTGTAAAAAAGTGTCTACAAACATTGACAATGGCTGGTTGATAGAACTTGTGGCAGATATGATCGGTCTACCTGGGGGATTATGCAGACTTTTATGTATCTTTGGTAGTAGATACAGCACTGGTCGGCGTGGGTGCTCCATTGTTAAGAATTCTACCTCCTTTTCTGTTAGCCATGTATTACCCAAACCCAATTGTAAGATTTGTTTTATTTCTTCTTGGTATGGGTTTGTGGGATCATGTGTTAATTTCACATAGCAGTTTGTGTCTGCTAATTGTCTGTTGGCTTCTGCCCTATACTGTTCATAATTTTGGAGAACGAGGGCCCCTCCCTTGTCTGCTCTTTTTAGGATGATCTTGGGGTTATCGGCTAAATGTTTTAAACATTGCTTTTGATTGATGTTAAGGTTGTATTGTATGCGATGTTTTTTCTTAAAATATGTGTTTATATCATGTTTTACCAAATTCATGTATGCTTGTACTGCTGAATTCTTAACAGGAGGTACAAACGTAGATTTTAATTTACATACCGTTTCTTCAGTCAAATTTTGTGTGGCTACTGATTGCTGCTGCTGTTGCATGGCCGGTCCCCTGTTGAGAAAAAAAGATTTAAGGTTTAGTTTTCTCTCCATCTTAAAAAGCTCCACCTCTAAATCAAATCTGTTTGCAATAGTGGTGGGTACAAATGAGGGTCCTCTAGACAAAACCTCCAATTCTGTGTTGGACAGTGAGTAATCAGAGAGATTGATAACAAGACTATGCACACTACTTATTGCCGGGGTCTCAAGATGGGCGGTGTCCGCTGGTATTCGTCTCCCCCTCCTTGTCTTTTTTCTTTTGCCTTTTTCCCCGTTCCTCTCCCTCCTCCTAAAAAAGAAGCGGAGTTGGAGGGTCCTGGTGTCTGTCCCCGTGCCTCATCAGCAGATGAACTGGCCTCTAGGTCACTGGAGAAATTTTCTCCTCTTTTTGGATTTTTTCTTGCCTTTCCTTTATTTGTGGATCTGGTGCATTTATCTTGCTTAGTCCATATGTAAACACTATTTTCTTTATAGTCTCCCACTACTTTTTTGAATTTCTGTTTTTTGAAATGGACTAAGTCCTCCTTAAACTTGCGTAGTTTTATTTGTAAGTCATCCAAGAGTTTTAATGTAATGTCACTTTGATGTGTATGTTCTATTGTGACCTCAAGTTTTAAAATGTCATGTCTTGTCTTAGATAGTTGGTTCCCTGCTTCCTCTATGACCAATACCATTAAATCCAAGGAGGCTTTATTCAGTATTTTGCACCAGTTCTCACAAAATGATGGATTATCTATGCCAATGGTGGGACGGTTTCGGATCCTGAAGCCTCTGGGGATAAGTTTTTGTTTATAGTATTCACTTAAGGTTGTTCCGTGGGCAAAAAATTCTATTTCTTTCTTTTTAAGTCTTTCTAAGTCTTGAATATAATCGGCTGGTCTATCAGGACCAAAAGCCTCTTCGGGAGTAGTCTTAAACAAAATGTTACTAATCTCCTCCTCGTTAAAGGTTTTGATTTCTGCTTTGTTTGTAAGTCCAAGAGATAGATTGGCTAGGCCTTCCATAAAGTAGAGCCTTACACTTGAACCAGTCTAACACTACGGTGAAACTGGAATGTACTGGGAGAAAATTCAACGTCTCCAAAATATACATATAAAATTACAATGGTACACAGAAATAATTGATCTGTAAAGTACCTTAAATTAATCCCTAGGGATTTCCAGGGTGCTAGCCTAATGACAGGAACAGAGTATCAATGTAAAGGGGGGTTAAGGCTGCACACCACAATATATAAACAAATACATACAGTTTACCGGTGCTGCTGGTTCAAGGAAGTACCTGCCAGGAATTTCCAAAGTACACTGAGGAAAAAGGAGAGAGATCCAGCGCTACACGGATTTCAAAATAATGAATTTATTGAACTACTCAGGCAAGAAGACTGACGTCACTGTAGATCGACGGGCGACGAAGACAGTGCTGGAACGCATGGGCATGCGCAGAAGAGTCCCGTGACGTCACTGGAACGCACAGACCGGAAATGGACACAGGAACCGGAAATGAACTCTCATGGACTGTTTTGGCTATACATGGAGATAGCACTGATCAGGGGAAGCGGACTGGGAGCAGCTGGGGTGATTATGTAACTGTTTTCACTTGTTTTTTCACTTGTTTGATTAATGTTGGAGGGTATATATACTAGGTAGACCCTCATTTGAGTATGCCTTGTCACTTGAAAAAGACCTGTTGGTCGAAACGTCGTGTGGCACAATAAATTCATTATTTTGAAATCCGTGTAGCGCTGGATCTCTCTCCTTTTTCCTCAGTGTACTTTGGAAATTCCTGGCAGGTACTTCCTTGAACCAGCAGCACCGGTAAACTGTATGTATTTGTTTATATATTGTGGTGTGCAGCCTTAACCCCCCTTTACATTGATACTCTGTTCCTGTCATTAGGCTAGCACCCTGGAAATCCCTACGGATTAATTTAAGGTACTTTACAGATCAATTATTTCTGTGTACCATTGTAATTTTATATGTATATTTTGGAGACGTTGAATTTTCTCCCAGTACATTCCAGTTTCACCGTAGTGTTAGACTGGTTCAAGTGTAAGGCTCTACTTTATGGAAGGCCTAGCCAATCTATCTCTTGGACTTACAAACAAAGCAGAAATCAAAACCTTTAACGAGGAGGAGATTAGTAACATTTTGTTTAAGACTACTCCCGAAGAGGCTTTTGGTCCTGATAGACCAGCCGATTATATTCAAGACTTAGAAAGACTTAAAAAGAAAGAAATAGAATTTTTTGCCCACGGAACAACCTTAAGTGAATACTATAAACAAAAACTTATCCCCAGAGGCTTCAGGATCCGAAACCGTCCCACCATTGGCATAGATAATCCATCATTTTGTGAGAACTGGTGCAAAATACTGAATAAAGCCTCCTTGGATTTAATGGTATTGGTCATAGAGGAAGCAGGGAACCAACTATCTAAGACAAGACATGACATTTTAAAACTTGAGGTCACAATAGAACATACACATCAAAGTGACATTACATTAAAACTCTTGGATGACTTAAAAATAAAACTACGCAAGTTTAAGGAGGACTTAGTCCATTTCAAAAAACAGAAATTCAAAAAAGTAGTGGGAGACTATAAAGAAAATAGTGTTTACATATGGACTAAGCAAGATAAACGCACCAGATCCACAAATAAAGGAAAGGCAAGAAAAAATACAAAAAGAGGAGAAAATTTCTCCAGTGACCTAGAGGCCAGTTCATCTGCTGATGAGGCACGGGGACAGACACCAGGACCCTCCAACTCCGCTTCTTTTTAGGAGGAGGGAGAGGAACGGGGAAAAAGGCAAAAGAAAAAAGACAAGGAGGGGGAGACGAATACCAGTGGACACCGCCCGTCTTGAGACCCCGGCAATAAGTAGTGTGCATAGTCTTGTTATCAATCTCTCTGATTACTCACTGTCCAACACAGAATTGGAGGTTTTGTCTAGAGGACCCTCATTTGTACCCACCACTATAGCAAACAGATTTGATTTAGAGGTGGAGCTTTTTAAGATGGAGAGAAAACTAAACCTTAAATCTTTTTTTCTCAACAGGGGACCGGCCATGCAACAGCAGCAGCCATCAGTAGCCACACAAAATTTGACTGAAGAAACGGTATGTAAATTAAAATCTACGTTTGTACCTCCTGTTAAGAATTCAGCAGTACAAGCATACATGAATTTGGTAAAACATGATATAAACACATATTTTAAGAAAAAACATCGCATACAATACAACCTTAACATCAATCAAAAGCAATGTTTAAAACATTTAGCCGATAACCCCAAGATCATCCTAAAAAGAGCAGACAAGGGAGGGGCCCTCGTTCTCCAAAATTATGAACAGTATAGGGCAGAAGCCAACAGACAATTAGCAGACACAAACTGCTATGTGAAATTAACACATGATCCCACAAACCCATACCAAGAAGAAATAAAACAAATCTTACAATTGGGTTTGGGTAATACATGGCTAACAGAAAAGGAGGTAGAATTCTTAACAATGGAGCACCCACGCCGACCAGTGCTGTATCTACTACCAAAGATACATAAAAGTCTGCATAATCCCCCAGGTAGACCGATCATATCTGCCACAAGTTCTATCAACCAGCCATTGTCAATGTTTGTAGACACTTTTTAACAACCATTAGTAAGAGAGGGTAGATCGTATATAAAAGACACATTTGATTTTTTAAATAAAATAAGATCAATTGATTTTAAAGATAGAGAAGTATTTCTAGTGACCATGGATGTCACTAGTCTCTATACGGTCATCCCTCATTCAGAAGGTTTAGAAGTGGTTAGGGAAAAATTAGAATTAAGTCACCAAAAAGGACCACCAACTGATTACATCATGCTATTGTTACACTTTATCTTGCACAAAAATTACTTTAAGTTTGAGAACAATTTTTATTTGCAGACCACAGGTACCGCCATGGGGAGCAATGTAGCACCATCCTATGCTAACTTATACATGGCACATTTTGAGGAAAAATACATCTATGACACACAATTCTTTGGTAAAATACTCTTCTATTGTCGCTATATAGACGACCTCTTTTTTATCTGGGAGGGAACAGAAAATGAACTTATTGAGTTCTTCACATACTTGGCAGAAATACCTACGCCAATTAGATTTACTAAGAATTGGAGCAAATCTGAAATATCATATTTAGATGTAATGATTACATATGATGGACATGAGGTACACACAGACCTTTTCCGTAAACTTACGGATAGAAATGCTACATTGCATGGGTCTAGTTTTCATCCAGACCCGTTAAAAAGGATGTTACCTTATTCGCAAAAAATCAGAGCGGGAAAAATTGTCGACAGGCCTACACATCTAGCTAGAACCATAGCAGATATAAAAACCAGATTTACTGAAAGGGGGCATAAAGCATCCAAAGTGGAAAAATCTTTGGAAAAGGAACCACTAATGGTGACTAGGCCAATAGCTAAAGAGGATAAAATAACCTTTGTCAGCAAATACACCACTGCAAGTAAATTTATTAGACAAACCATGCAAAAACATTGGAAAATTCTTCAAACAGATCAGATATTAGGAAACATTTGTAAAGAAACACCGAGATTTGCCTACAAAAGAGGAGAGAATATCAAGGATATTCTCATTAAAGCAGATAAAAAAGAGCACTATGTGAGTACACATTTTTTAAGTAACCCAAAAGCAGGCTGCTACAAGTGTTTTAATTGTTCGGTATGCAACAGTTTAATGACAGGCAATGTATTTTGTCATCCAAGAAGTGGTGCAAAATTTAAAATCAATAAGTGTATCACCTGCACTACCACACAAGTCATCTATATCATTAAATGTCCCTGTGGGCTTTTATATGTGGGTAAAACAAAAAGGAGTCTAAAAAACAGATTTATTGAGCATACTGTAAGAGCAGGATAAATAATAAATCGGAGAATACGGTTTTTATTGACCACTGTACAGACCACAACCACCCAGTCTCATCCCTTCGTGTAATGGGGATAGAACTAATACAAAGAAAGTCCACAGGATTCGATGTAGATACACTTTTATTACAACGAGAGACATTCTGGACATACACGTTGGACACAGTTTATCCTAAAGGGCTAAATGACTACATATCCTACAACTGTTTTCTTGATAGGAGATAAAACTGTTTCTTATATGTTTGATATATGGCATGGCTGCTGTTGGTGAGAAGCCTTTTAAGTGAGTAAGGACTAAATAGATTGATAAGCATTCCATAAACTTTTAATAAATGTTTATTTTGCACATTTTAAATTGACACTGGAGCACACTATATACAGCTACCCCTGATCACATACTAAAGGATATTTATTGCAGGAAAAGAGAGAAAGAAATTTTCAGGACACATTAAGGACTACAAGATTCCAGAGATCTCACAGTGAAGAAACAGGACGCAGGAGCACCTCCCACATCGAGACGCAGAAGGATGGAAGGCTTACAGCTCATAGAGCGAACACACAGCCCCCACAGCAGCACGAGGGAAGGATAAACTACTCAGGCAAGAAGACTGACGTCACTGTAGATCGACGGGGCGACGAAGACAGTGCTGGAACGCATGGGCATGCGCAGAAGAGTCCCGTGACGTCACTGGAACGCACAGACCGGAAATGGACACAGGAACCGGAAATGAACTCTCATGGACTGTTTTGGCTATGCATGGAGATAGCACTGATCAGGGGAAGCGGACTGGGAGCAGCTGGGGTGATTATGTAACTGTTTTCACTTGTTTTTTCACTTGTTTGATTAATGTTGGAGGGTATATATACTAGGTAGACCCTCATTTGAGTATGCCTTGTCACTTGAAAAAGACCTGTTGGTCGAAACGTCGTGTGGCACAATAAATTCATTATTTTGAAATCCGTGTAGCGCTGGATCTCTCTCCTTTTTCCTCAAGGTTCAGGTTCCAGCAGCCCCTGTAAGACTTTCTTCTGTCCTCCTCACAGCAGTTATATGTCTAGCCAAGCAATGAAAGAATAAATAAACCTTTCTCACTGACTGCCCCACACCTCTGGAATGCCCTTCCCCTCAATACCCGACAAGCACCATCTCTATCCACCTTTAAGATCCACCTTAAGACACACCTGCTTAAAGAAGCATATGAGTAGCACCGTGGCTAATACTATCCCCATGATACATAAAGCTTGGTCACCTGCAGATGCACTTACCATAATGCCCTCCTACTGTCTCTGTACGTTCTTCCTACCTACCAATTAGATTGTAAGCTCTTCGGAGCAGGGACTCCTCTTCCTAAAAGTTACTTTTATGTCTGAAGCACTTATACCCATGATCTGTTATTTGTTATTTATATTATTGTCACGGGTTTTACAACTGTGAAGTGCTATATACATTAATGGTGCTATATAAATAAAGACATACATACATACATACATACATAAAGCACTATAATAACAGACAAATGAAAAAATTCCATAGGGAGGGAAAGTTGTCCTGGCATGGAAGGACTACAAGAAAATGAATTAATAGTAAGAATAGTTACTATGTAACTATGTAATACTTTTACCCCTCTCTTTGTTTCTCCATTGCCAGCACAAACTAATAGGGTCAAACCATGCAGTCTCATTTTCGGGGTAGGGGGAAAAAATACTACCATTTCCATAATAAAATTCCTCAAATGAAAAACACTTCTCAGAACGATGGGCTCTGAGACGCAGCAGTGCACATAGCCCTAGCCCGCTGAAGAGCACACCGCCCCATGTTCAGCAGAGCGCACAGCTTTGCATCTCAGCAGTGTGAATAGCGCCACAGCAGAGCACACACATCACAGATCACTCCTCTTCCATTTCCAGATTAAGTGATGTTACGTCACATGTTCGCTCTGAGGAGCGCTCACATGATCGTGATTTGGCAGAGGGTTAAAACTGTCATGCAATTTATGTCACTCAGGATATTCAGGGGAGTAATACAGTTAGAAGCTGAAAGAAAAGGCCCTGTCATAGAAGGTTCTCCTCTGGTAAGGAGATAGGCAGGAAATCCCCTTTTACATGCACTCAGTTACCCAAATATATGATAATTGTTTGTCAGGTATAAGTCAGGCTGAATGAATGGTCCTGATGAAGACCCCTGGTAATTTTGGACTGCTTTAAAGAGTTAGTTTGAACATCAGAGGAAGAATCCTTGGTCCCTGGAAGACGTACTCTACTTCTCTGCTTACTCTGACCAGATGTGACATCATCAGATCCCACGGGCCTGTGAACAGCTGAGCAGACGGAGAGACGGGTCCCATGAGGATTCTGCGTTCCCCTGACTGAGAAGTCTAACGGCACCAGACTATTTGTCTAATTGTAAGTGCATTACTCGATGTCTGCTTGTGAAATACAAACGGTTTTGCACTATCTTTGTCTTTCTGTCTTCCTTTCTTTTCCACATACTGGAAGGCTGGTATATCCTGCTACATCTACTATGCCATGGAACAACAGTTCTATCTAGAGATTTCTCTCTTAAAGCCTGTATTTGAACTGCAGCATGTGGGATACCTCCTATTTTTGCATATTTGTAAAACTTTTTTGTTCCCTATTTTTGGATCCTCTGCACTAGATTGTGTTTTCTGTCCCCCCCCCCATGTAACCTACTACACTGTTCCCTTAGTGCACCTACCCTAATTTTGACTTTTCTATTAGAGGTTTAGTGGGTATCACACTTTTAGAGGCCTATTCATTAAACTTTGATAAGTTCATTGCAGCATCGAACGTGTTGGCACAAGTAAATCACATTTTTTTAACGTTTGTTACAAAAATGATATACCACACTAGTTTGTAGTGACTTTATGACAAAATGAACTAAACTTTCAATTTCTCTTCAGCAACCTGGAAGAGCAGGGCAGAGAGAAGCTGCATTTAGGGGGGAGAGTCGGGAATGCTGTCTCGAGCCCGGCCAGTCAAGGGGACCGGCCTCCCTGCTGGGAACTCTACAGTTCACTCTCTGCTGACAAGATGAACCCTCCCCTTTTCTGGCTGCCGCCCCCATATGTCCCTCCCCTTCTTCCTCTCCTGCAGGACTGAAGGGCCTTTGCCTGTGCAACGGGTCTCCACAGCTGAAACAAATGTGGATCAGCTCCTGGCTTCAATCCCATGTAGTAAAAATGAAAGAAACTCTGTCTGATGCAAGTCTCGATTCTGATATCGCCACCCTTTAGGTAATAATGAAAATAAGGAGTATTTAACCCATGTTTTGCATCTCGGAGCTTTGTGAATAGCAATAACTGGCAGAAAATGCGAGTCATAGTGCTAACGATCGTTAGAAAGCCATTGACAAGCGATTTTTACATGTTATTGAAGCTTTGTGAATTGCTACACATGCAAAATTGCTTATAAAGTGTCACTTTCCAAAGTTTAGTGAATAGGCAGGCCCCTTACATTATTGAGTAATACAGTTAGAGAGGAGGAGTGAAATGTTTGTGCATTTGGTGCAAGGAGTGCATCAGAAGTGCTCGGTGTCTGAAAATAGGTGTAAAAGGTCTCTCATAGAATTTAGGTAGATTAAATATATTTTTTTTAAATTCTGAAAATTGAGAGGTAGTATACTTTCATATAGGATATTATGACTGAAAGAAGGCTAGTATGATGTAGAGAACTTTCTCCAAGTAGACTTCATTTTAATAAGCACAATATACAGTACAAAAAAATGGTAATAGTGATGAGGACAAACACTGAGCTTTTTGTGAACTAGTCAAAGAATACCTATCAAGGACAAATTAATTAAGCTCTGTTGGGCTATTTAACAAAACATTACCCTAAATTACCACTAGGTTTATCATAACGCCTACACACTAAAACAACTAACCTAACGTTAACCTAGAGTTAATAATTGAAATAGAGTATGGATACATTTCTATTGGCGTTAGTGTTATTTATATGCAAATGGTATGCTAATGACTCGTTATCCTAACATCGCAGATGCACGAACATCCGTTAATGTTAGCATAAGAAAATAATGTTATGTTAAATAAATCACATTCAAACTTGAGACTTATTGGCCATTATTTCCAGTCAGACACCAGTTTAACCTAATGTTATTTCAAAGAATTGCCTATAAAGAAATATAAATGTTGAAGTTGAAGAAAAAAAAAATGTCACTCTAATATTTTTTTTGTGGTTTGGCCCTTACTGAAAGAGTAAAAAATACTCTTGTATTTGTAAAGGCAACAAGAGATACAGCTGATAATGTGTAAAATCATTAATATTTTAACATGCATGATGTTTTATATTGTTTAAGGTGATGCAAAATATGTTTGCAAGACGTGGCATGGTAGGTAAAATGTTTGCATGTAACTTCAGTAACTTCAGCTTTACCAAGCATTTTTGATAATGACTACAAAAAAAAACAGTAATTATTTTATAAACATGTATTCACTCATACAATGCAAGCACTGTTGGAAAAAATAACTGAACATATACTGTATTAACATAACATGTCACATTGACACTAGCAGGGAAAAAAACTTTTTATATAGGAAAGATTTATATTTTCTTCTTTCTTACAGAGTAATGGATAGAAATCAATGCGTAATGCTAAAGACCAATGCCAGGAGAGAGATAATGGAGAATAAAAGGTACACTACCGACACACTTTATTGAAGTGTGGTCGGTACCGCAAGCCGGGAAATCTCCCGGCTTGCTAGTGGCCGCCCCTCGGCGTGCCACGCGTCATAGATGCGCGGTCACGCGTCATCGGGAGCGTGCGCCCCCTGCACGCGTGTCCAGGGGCTCCCCGAGGGAGCCCTGGTGTCCCGCGATCGCGGGACAGCGGCAGGGGGTTCCGGGGGACCCGGCGGACCCGGCAGCGGTAGGGAGAGCGCCCCGATCGGAGGGCGCTCTTCCGCTGCTTCGGCGTGCGCCCGTCACACTCGGGCGCGCGCCAGGCTACTGCTGCGGCACAGAACGGGCAAATGCTCGAATAAACTGTGCCGCAGCAGTACTTGTGAAGGGTTCCCCAAATGAATACTTGATTGAAGACAGGTACTGGGTACGTGTTCCTAGATAGTGAACTCCCCACCTACGTAGGTAAGTAACCACAACAACACCAGGAACCCCAAGCGTAGCAATTGCAATTTGCAGTGGAAGCCACAACCTCTATAGTAACGAACAATTGGTTAACTGATGAACTTCATAGGCTGATTGTTAAAATGAAAGTATATAAGGCACCTGGCTCCGAAAAGATACACCAAAGAGTTTCCTTAGGAGTTAAGTTCTGTAATAGCCAAACGATTACATTTAATATTCAAGGACTCAATTTCCATAGGCTTATTACCACAAGATTGGCTTCAAGCAGATGTGGTGTCTATATTTAAAAAGGGAGTGTAACAGGGATGTATCCCTGAGATCTAGTGGTCTGAGAAATCCAGCAGAGAGCTGGTTAATTGCTGCTGGTCAATTAACCAGCTCCACCTGGGTAATCAGAGGAGGGTAAAAAAAACCTGCTGGGGACAGACCAAGAGACTCCTTAACACAGACACACTGTGCTGACAGAGAAGATGAAATCTTGAGCACACAGAAGGGCTGTGTGTTGAGAGCATGACACCAGGAAACCAGATATATTCTTGGACACAGAGGACTCAGGAACCTGCCAGAGCCTGGGTTCTGAAGGGAGAAGCTGGACTGGAACAACTAAACCTGAAGTTTTGCCTGGAGAAACCGGAGATGCCTGACTAGCATACTCAGATAAGACTTTCATATACATTATGCCTTGATAATATGTTATGTGTTTGGACTGGGAACTGGTCTATCCAGCCAGTCAGATAGCTAGGGCATGTATTGTTTATTTAGTCTCTAAAGTGGAGTAGAGTTTGTATCTTTGTATTATGTTTTGCTTAAAACTGCTGTTTAAAGTGCCAGGCTAAATAATGCCATGTTTAATTTCCCCCAAATTTGTCTCCCTCAGTATACCTCTGCATTGGTCTCTTAAATATGGTGTCAGAAGTTGGGATGAGGTGTGCTTTGAATTTCAAAGGCGCCCTGGAGACAGTCTGGGAATTTTTTTTTGTGCTTTTGTCTGGATATAGTTCCTGCAAACAGCCTGAGCAACAAAACAAAGAACAGGAGTGACAAGAATTAAAGGGCTACACATCCAGGCAGGAAAGCTACACTGACTGGAGAATGCCACAACTCCACAGTTTGACTGGGGCGACTGTGACAGACGATGACCCACATAAGGTACTGATACTGTGACCAGAGTCTACCCCCCCCCCCCACTTGTGAAGAAAAAAAAACAAAAAAAGTGCGTTTTTAAAATGGCCACCCAGTTGAAGTTAAGAACAGATTCTGCAAGAATGGGGAAGAAAATGTGTTCCTGGTGTAAAAAGCCCAGCCACACGGAACAGTATCCCTTCAGGCCTTATTCTGATGATGAGGATGATGCCTATGTGGCCTTTGGAAAAGTGCAGCAGCCAGAGGAATATCTTTTTCAACGAGCCAAGGAACTACAGCAGCAAGCAATGTGCTGTGGTCACAAGGAAAATGTAGAAGTTTTTCTTAGCAAGTGCACATCCAGTATCATTGATGAGAAAGAATGTGTGCCCAGTACTGCTGATGTCTCAGAATCTACAAAAGTAAAGAAAAAGTCTACAGAGACGCCTGTGAGAGCTACGAGCTCAGCAAGTAATATCCCCGCCAGCTATTGCAGCTGCAAGAAAAGCATGGTGGATGCTGAAGAATCTACTGAAGTTGTATGTACTGTATGTACGTCTTTATTTATATAGCGCCATTAATGTACATACAGTAGCGCTTCACAGTCACAATCATACACACGACAATCATATAAATAACAAATAATATAAATAACACATACAGTAATGGGAAGAAGTGCTTCAGATATAAAAGTAACATTTCGGAAAAGTAGTCCCTGCTCCGAAAAGCTTGCAATCTAATTGGTAGGTAGGAAGTACGTACAGAGACTATAGGAGGGCATTCTGGTAAGTGCATCTGCAAGGGGCCAAGCATTATGTATCAGGTTTATAGTATAGCCACGGATCTACTGATATGCTTAGTTAAGCAGGTGTGTTTTAAGGTGGGTCTCAAAGGTGGATAGAGAATGTGCGAGTCGGGTATTGAGGGGAAGGGCATACCAGAGGCGTGGGGAAGTCAGTGAGAAAGGTTTAAGGTGGAGAGGGCTTTAGATACAAAGACGGTAGAAAGAAAACATCCTTGAGCAGAAAGCAAGAGTCAGGATGGTGCATAGCGAGAAATTGGGGCTGAGATTTAAGGAGGAGCAGAAGAGTGTAAAGCTTTAAAAGTGAGGAGGAGAATTGAGTGTGAGATGCAGGATTTGATAGGAAACCAGGAGAGGGATTTCATGAGGGGAGATGCTGAGACAGATTTAGGAAAGAGTAGAGTGATTCTGGCAGCAGCGTTTAGGATAGATTGTAGGGGAAACAGATGAGAGGCAGGAAGGCCGGACAGCAGGAGGTTACAGTATAGTATTCAAGACAGGAGAGCATGAGGGCCTGTGTCCGAGTTTTAGCAGTCGAGCAACATAGGAAAGGGTGTATCTTTGTAATATTGAGGAGGAAAAAGCGACAGGTTTTAGATACATCTTGAAAGTGAGAGGAGAATGTATGTATGCCTTTATTTATGTAGCGCCATTAATGTACATAGTATTTTACAGCAGTAATATGAATGTGGGAGGAGTCAGTGTGACCCCTAGGCAGCGTGCTTGCCCTTCTGGGTGTATGACAGAACCTCCAACAGTAATGTGGAAGGAGGTAGTGGGGCCAGGTTTGGCCTTGAAATATGAGGAGCTATGTTTTTCACATGTTAAGTTTAAGTCGGCGGAGGGCGATCCAGGATGATATCGCAGAGAGACATTCAGAAACTTTGGTCTGTACAGCAGGTGTAAGCTCAGGGGTTAAAAAGTAAATTTGTGTGTCGTCAGCATAGAGGTGATATTTAAACACAAGAGATGTGATTAGGTCACCTAGAGAGAGAAAGTGTGTACACAGAAAAGAGGAGAGGTCCCAGGACAGAGCCCATGAGTACCCCCACAGAGAGATCGATAGAGGAGGAAGTGTTAGCAGAAGAGACACTGAAAGTACGATGGCAGAGGGAAGTGGAGATCCAGGATAGAGCTTTGTTATGAATAGCAAGAGTATAGAGAATATGAAGGAGAAGCAGGCGGTCCATGGTGTCCATGGCGTCTTTTGCAGCATGGAGGTCATTAGTGAGGGCTGTTTCTGCGAGTGAAGAGTGCGGAAGCCAGATTGTAGAGGGTCTAGGAGAGAATAGGTGTTGAGAAATTGGAGCAAGTGAGAGAATAAAGACGTTCAAGGAGTTTAGAGGCAAAAGGCAGGAAGGAGACAGGCCGATAGTTAGAAAGACAGGTAGGGTCAAGCTTGCTGTTTTTTTAAGTAATGGTATGACTGTTGCATGTTTGAAGGAGGAGGAAAAGGTACCAGAGTAGAGGGAAGTTAAAAATGTGTGTGATCATAGGGATTATAGAAGGAGCAAGAGGTTTTAGGAGATGAGGGGGAATGGGGTCAAGGGGGCAAGTGGTAGAGAGAGAAGATGAGATCAGCAGTTACACATCCACCTCTTTGACAGCAGAAAAGAGTCAAGGAAGGCAGGAGGAGAGTTAGGAAGATGTTTATTATGGGAGGAGGAAACAGGGGGGGTGTCCTGATGTATGGATTCCACCTTTTCCTTGAAATAGTCAGAAAAGTCAAAAAGAGGTGAGATGGAGGGAGAAGAAGAGGCAGCTGAGGGTGGTCTGAGTAGGAAGTCAAACAGAGAAAAGTCGGCATGGGTTACACTTGGGTGTGTAGATTAGTAAAGAACAGTAGGTTTGTTTATCCTGGGAGAGGGCAGAGTTGAACAGGATGGCATATATTTGTGCAGGAAGTCTGAGAGTGTGAGATTTCCTCCAGAGGCGTTCAAAGGAACAAGTGCAGGAACGCAGCATGTACGCGTGGGAATTTAGCCAGTGTTAGAAGTGCAAGAACGGCAGAGAGAAAGCGGGGCATGTAGATCAAGAGATGAGGATATGGAAAGTTATAGTTCCTGACCAGGTTGTCAGGTCCGGAGCAGGGCTGAGAAAGGAAAGGGAGGAGTGTAAAGTGGAATCAAAAGCTAGTACAGTAGGTTAATGGAGCACAGGTCTCTCCAGAAACTAGGGTAGATGGAGGTAAGAAGAGGAGAAGCAAGAGAGAGAAAATGAGATGAGGTTCAGAAACAGGAAGGGGGGAAATGGAGAAATCAGAGAGATAAAAGTTTTTAGTGAAACAAGGTCTAGGTAGTGGCCATCTATGTGGGTGCTGGCTGCAGTCCACTGTTGACGGCCAAAAGAAGAGGTTAGAGAGAGAAAGTGGGAGGCCCAAGGGAGAGCGGGGTCATCAATATGATAGTTGAAGTCCCCAAGGAGAAGAACAGGGGAGTTTGAGGAGAGAAAAAAAGAGAGCCAGGATTCAAAGTGAGAGAGAAAGACAGAAGGAGGATGAATAGAGGTAGGTGGGCGATTGATGACCACCACATGGACAGGGAGAGGAGACAAATCTGGACAGTGTGAGCCTCAAAGGAAGGAAAAGCAAGAGACGGAGGAATAGGAAGGGTTCGGTAGCGGCAAAGAGAAGAGAGCAGTAGTCCCACGCCTCCACGCCTGCCATCAGGGCACGGAGTTTGGGAGAAAGAAAGGCCACCATAAAAGAGGGCAGCTTCCAGAGCAGAGTCAGACTGAGTGAGCCAAGTCTCAGTTATTGTATGTCTTTATTTATATAGCGCCAAAAGTGTACTCAGCGCTTCACAAAGAATACGCTACAGGGAATTTTAAAAATACAATAAGTGCAGCAAAATCAGACAAAAGGAAAGGAAATCCCTGCCCCGAAGAACTTACAATCTAAGAGGTTTGAGGGGAAACTTACAGAGACAGCAGGTGAGGGAATAAGTGCTGTAGATGAGTGCGCTTGGCCACAATGGGTGGTATAAGTGACTGTGGGACAATAGCCATGAGGGCAGGCTATTGGGATGCTTGATTTGTGGGGTGAGTTTTCAGGTTAGTCAGTGTTAAATGAAAAGCTTAACACCATTTGCATAGGAGGAGATGGCAGGGAGGCGTGGGTGAGATCAGGTGTGTATGTCTGGCTTCAGGCCTAGGGGAGCTCCCCAGCAGAAGGAAGGAGTAGATAGAGTGTGTGAATAGAGAATTTGTGTGGATATTTTTTATTGAGGGTTGTTGGGAGAGAGGTGTATAAATAATAATGCAGTGGGGCGTGGGGATGTTGGAGAGAACAGGGACATTCACCAAGGAGTGAGGAAACAGTAACCAGAGAAAGCAATAGGGAGGCATAGTGAGATACAGGAGGAGAGACTTCCAAGTTATTGGAGGATAGGAAGAGATAAATAATCACAGCTTTTAGAAAGTAAAGTTCTCACAGTTGTAAAGTTGTTGTTCAGAGTCCATGTCTTCCTCAAATCTTCACCTCCAATTTGAAGTCCAAGATTAATTCCACACACTTAAATGTTACACTTTGATGTTACACACAGCCATATGGCTCACAGCCAAGTTATCCTACCTTAAGTATTCTAAAACACAGTCACATTGATTAACAATTAAGGGAGGGGTCTGCCTAATCAACTCACAGACACATACCAAATTGTTAATTAAATTTTAAGATCTTTCAAATTGATTGAAGGAGACATACCAAATAATAAATGTTAAAATCTGTAGCAATTAATAGTAGAATCCAGCTTAGAGACATACTTAAATGTTACACTTTGATGTTACACACAGCCAGTTACAGCAAAGAGGAGCAGAGAGAAGAGAAAAATAAGTCATGCACAGAGAGGAACTTGTTAGAAAGTGTGCTTGCATTCCAAAGCGCACAGGAGAAAGGTAGAGAGGAGGGAGGTGACAGGGGATGGATATGAGGTTAGAAGGGTTGACACCAGAGGGAGTGGAAATTGCATGTGGGAGATGAGGATGAGAGCATATAGAAATAAGACAGGGACCAAGATTGGGAGAGATATCCCCAGAATCAAGTAGGCGAAGCATTGAAAGAAAGAGAATATGTGAGGAGGATTTTGTAGGGGTGTGTTTTGGTGTAGGAGGTATAGCTGTGTAGTAACAGAGGGCGCAGGTAAGAAAGGAGTTCATGTGAATTGAGAAGTGGTCAAGGAAGGAGAGATGGAGATATATGAACAGAGTTAGAGACAATTTGGCTGGTAGAAAGAAGTGTGTACTTTGAGAAGAAGTGTGGTCACAGAAAATATAAATAGTAAAGGTGGCATCACAGCAATATTTTAGTGCTGAGATATGCAGTCTGGGATAGATAATATCCTCTTTTCCAGCGTAGTTCCAAATCCAGGATTTAGAGCCAGTAGGGGTTGTCCACCTGTGTACTCCATTTGAACTCCCTTTTAAACTCCACACTACATGCTACTTAAAATGGGCTACTTGAAACATGGGCTGCTAGACAGCAAAAGATGCTAGGTCTGTAGTTATATAGCTAACAGGTGATCTGATTGACTTTAGGCCATCCAATGCCCAGCCATCTTAATTTGCACGTGATTCATATTACAACAAATGGTACTAGTAAACAGGCTGTCTTACTGCCTCTGCCAGTGTGTTACAAGTTGCATTTATTTAAGAGACACAGCAGAGGATCGTTTTGAGACAGACACTTGAAATATGGTTGTACCTAAGAGTTACAAGTTGCATTTCCTAAGATAGACACAGTAGGGGATGCGTTGGAGACAGGCACTTGAAATATGGTTTTACCTGAGAAGAGAAGAAGAAAGATGATTAGTCCAGTAATTCAATAATCTTCCCAACTCCCTTTTTAACTCCATACTGCATGCTACTTCAAATGGGCTACTTGAAACATGGTCTGCAAACAAAGAAGGAGACCACAGTTGATTGAACGGAGTCATACAAAGCCAAAAGGCAGAAAAACAAAAAGAAAGGAGGTTCTCCAATTACCATGGATGGATCAGACACATCTGCAGATCCCGTGGAGGAAAAGGGGGTCTGCCCTACAGCCTAGAAGAAATGAAGAATTCGTCCCGCAGATGATAGAATATCCAGAGGCCCCAAAGAAGTGTCTGTCTGGTGCTGACAGTGAGAACCCCTCAAAGTATACCAGGGAAGCGGAGTTGGAACCAATGAGTGACAATCCCTTGACCAACCCTGAAGATGCCCTGCAAACTGCCAGGCAGGACTGTGATTTCCTCTGTAAACGATTCACAGGAGATGGAAGCTAATGTCAAGCTACAGAGTGGTCTGCTCACACTCTCCTTTTACTGTAGGACTGTGATGAACACTGCGCGTCTCTTACGTAGTGACATAGAAGACCTGACAACTGAGCTGAAAATGGTGAACGCTATTATTACCGCCATAGATAAAAAGCAGAGCAAATTTGACAAATGATTGCTAACCAGAAACAGAAGTATGAGGAGTCACTGAAAGAGATTAGAGTCTCTCAGCAAGAGAAACAATGGAGGATTCGGGCGCAACTGCGCATGTCTGATTCAGAGAGGCTGCTGGGATCTTCAAAAAACTTTATTGATGGAACACACAAGGGCTAGCACCGCATTCTCCCCCTCAACGCGTTTCACCCTGTGTCCATGCTGGTGCTGCCCTTTGGATGTGTGTGTATAGAATCCATGTGTTTCTAACACTGGATGACTTCCAAATGTTGCTGTCGCAATTTCAAGGAAGATAAGAGAATCCCAGGATTAGCTGATAGCCGCAAAGCTAAACACGAGCTGCTGACAGAAAGTAGTGCAAAGAATGTGTGAATCTGTCCTGCGCTTCAGTGTGCAGTGTGGCAGTCTGAAATCGTGTCAGACACTAAGACAGCGCATGAGGGAGCTCCGCTTGGCCACAGAATTGACCGGTGCAGGGGGCTGTTGTTAACTTACCTCACCTGCATCTCCGGTCTGGGGCCTGCTCACCTCGGCTGCTTCTGCGTGCCACCGTCTGGAAGGGTACTGGAAACAATGGAGGATTCGGGCGCAACTGCGCATGTCTGATTCAGAG
Source organism: Ascaphus truei (assembly GCF_040206685.1). NCBI lineage: Eukaryota > Metazoa > Chordata > Amphibia > Anura > Ascaphidae > Ascaphus > Ascaphus truei. The sequence continues at coordinate 196,338,090 of NC_134485.1, read as the reverse complement.
AGGCTGCTGGGATCTTCAAAAAACTTTATTGATGGAACACACAAGGGCTAGCACCGCATTCTCCCCCTCAACGCGTTTCACCCTGTGTCCATGCTGGTGCTGCCCTTTGGATGTGTGTGTATAGAATCCCATCTCTCAGCAAGAGGTTCACAATTGGCATAGAGAGTTGGAACTCTCAGACTGAGGTTCATAAAAATGCGCATGTAGATCAATTCAGATCAAGTGACTATCAGTGTGTTGGGAACAAGAGGTGATTCTTTGGAGGAGATACGCGATATTCTAGGGTGTGTATGCAGTTGGGCATTGGAGCAAGCAGAGTGATCCAGGTCGTATGTGACGAGTCATCACGCCACGACATGTGGTGCGCCTGTGCGCGTCATCACACAACCTGGCCCTGACGGGAGGCAGAGCCTGGAAGCAGACGGGAACTTGGAAGCAAAGGAGAGCCTCGTGGAAAAGCCTGGCATCATACATGGAGATCGGAGCACTTGTGCCTGACCCACAGAAACGCCAAACACACCAGCACAATTGATCTGAATTGGTCTACGTGCGCAATTTTAACAGAAATTTGTGAGTCAGTGTGACGGTAGCGGGATGCCAAGCCAGTAATAAAGGGGTCACCCCCATTAGGCACCCCCTTCAACCATCTGGGAAGTGAGGGTTAACCAGAAATGTACTTGTAATACACATGGTCCCCTGCTTCACAACCAAAATGTATGTCCCTTTGGTTATCATGTTCCCACCATTAGAGTGATTACATGTATTTTTATTCCCCTGCCTCAGGGCAAAATGTGTTCTCTTTGCTGGTTGTATGTATTGTGCCAATTATCGGTGTTTTGTACCCCTACATTGTATGTACCAACCACATACAATGGGATCAGGTCAAGAGGGAAAGGGTTCATTGTATTTACATGGTTATGGCCCTTTGTTCCCCTTCTCGCCTTTTCAGTCTCCATTTTGCAGCCTGTCCATAGGCCGCCATTGGAGCTCCATGCAACCCTATGGAGATTTCACAGATTTGGGCCCAATACCTGAGAAGACCAGCAGGTGGCGCCCAAGAGGAGGAGCGGAGTTTCTCCATTGAAAGTGAATGGCGTAATGTCTTTCAATGGGGAGTCCTTGAAGCCCGCTTTCCAAGAATGAGGTGGAAGCCTGCCAAACCGCAGCATCCGAAAATGGCTACCGTTTCACTGAAAAGAGCTTGATCTCTCAATTGGCGTGCGGTACCAATGTTGCGCCTCCAAAAATAATAAACAATATTTATAACTAAATACACCCCCCTAACACATACAATACAGTAATGGGCAAAATTACTATTATCCACTGTAACGATGCGCGGAACACGCCCCCTGCGACGTGTCCCTTCCTTACCTGTTTACTTCTGATCGCCGCCCTCTAGCTGCGAGTCAAGATCCTGTGTCTTCAAGGATTCTGAAGCAAGCAACGCCATCTTGCTTTCTGGCAAACCCTGCCCTCTTCCTCCTGACAGGAAGTAAGCCTCTCTTTGACTTTCTTTCTGCTATTAGTCTTTTGCTGCCTGCCCTGGTGCCTGCTGGTACTCATCGCATACTGTTCCTGTCTGGACCTCCTTGGGACCTTTACTTATCTCCTGCGGATTCCGGAAGACTGGGACAGTCACTCTTATACTACTGAGGTTAGTTTACCGTCGGGTAGTGTAGGTACCTGCTTAGTAGGGTTCACTTTGACGTGGTAGCAGGCTTATAATTCCTTGGCCAATGGATTAGACTAAGAACCCTTATGTTATGTTTAGTTTCGCTGCACCTTGCTGTTTCTGTCACTAGGCTTTTAAGAAGTCTGGACGTTCAACAAGAAGCAGTCCTTCTCTGGATGTTACCTTGTGCTCTGGACTCCATGCCCATGTTCCTGTATCATGTTTCTGGTTTCCGTTTCCAGACTCCCGTGCTGAAGCATTGGCTTCCCAGCAACCCCCGCGTTGGTGCCTGAGAACGCGCGCAATCCCGCTCTGCTGTCAGAGCATGCGTGCACATGCAGCTGGATAAGTCGTGTCTCTGAGCTTGGCTCCGCACCTCCGGACGCATCGCGCATTCTCATGCGCGCGGAGCGGTCACGTGACTACGTGCGCCGATCCTCAGCTGCGCGGCAACTTACTCCCTTCGTATCCCCTGCGGCCTCCCCACCTCGCTAGCGGGTCCTTCCCCTTTTCCCTACGCTTGTGAGGAGAGCACAAGCGTGACATCCACATATGGATAATAATGCATTTGCCTTTTTAAATACATATAACTTTCAATAAATACAGTAAAAACATATTACACTTACCTTTTCAAGGCACCCACGATGAAGGCCGTCTTCATCCTCATCTTCATCCTGCCCATGTCCCTCCGGTGCTGCAAAACATACACAAGAATACAAATAGCCAATGTAATGTCCCCTAACCCCTTAAACACTGTAGCGGTTATTAACCGCTACAGTCATTAAGGGGTTAACCCAACCTCACCCACCACTCGGGAGGCCTACATACCCTCCCCCACTACCCCCCACCCCGTGAGGCCTAACCACCCTCATCCACTATCCAGCCGGGAGGCCTACCCACATACCCATGCAGCCAATACCCCCATCCCCCACCCCCAGTACCCACAATAAATACAATACACTGCCCCACAATAAACATCATTATATTTATTCTATACATAACCCACCCCCTGTGCCCCCCCATAAATACATGATTTATTATTTTACATACAGGGTTAATACCCCAGGCCCACGGGAGTCCCCGGTGGGCCTGACGGGTCACCTCACAGACCTACAATAGCCCAGCACCATGTTTTACACAGAGTCTGGAGGCCTGTTGGTGGTCCCCGGCCAGGCGCCATGGTCCACCAGGTGGTCTCCATGGGTCACCGTGGGCCACAATGGGGACTCCACAGTAGGCTCGTGGATGTCTGGGGGGCCCCGGGTCAGACCCACAGGTGTCTGGGGGCCTTGGGTGGTTACCACGGGGGTCTGGGGATCCACGGGTGATCCCTACGGGTCCGCGGTGCCAGACGCCGAGGAGGGAACACCTCCCCTCCTAAGAAGAGAAGAAGGGCGTGGTAGAAGAAGATGGAAGAAGACGGAAGAAGACGAAGAAGACCCCAAAGAAGAAAGGAAGACCCCAAGACTCACGGGAAGGATTACAAATAGAAGAAAGAAGACACCGTTGTGGATTGTAAGGGTTTATTATTTTATGGTTACCTGTGGATTGGTTCCAGTGCTTCCGGGTCACCTGGATTTCGGTGAGTGGGCATCTAATGGTAAGT